>NC_056745.1:442559698-442597198 GCF_019279795.1 Protopterus annectens
CTGTCCTCCTCCTTATCAACTATTTGAATTTTTTCACTCTGACATCTGCTTTATGAGTGAGTAATGAACTGTCATACTAATAACATGTCAGCATGTTTCAGTGTTACATGATATTGTATTTATTATTTTAATGATGGTATATGTGTATTATACATGTCATATGGGCATTAATATTTGTATTTATGTATTTACAGTATATTGTAATATAATGTCAGTTTTCACCTATGTAGATGTATTTTCTGTTCTTTTATTTGTGGAGCTTTTCTCCCTGGACTTCGGCTGAAAATGAATAAAATTGAGGAGTCTCTTAAACGTTCACTACCTAAATCTCAAAGGCCTCTGAGACACAGAAATTACAATAAATATATTCAGAAAACTCCAAAACACATTACCGGTGTAGCACTCACCATGACACATTCAACCACATCTCATTGTCTCAGTATCTAAGCTCATACGGCAGACAACCTCACAGTCCAATATTTTGGTCGTAGGAGACTCCATTTTGAGACACACTAATGTCCCACTCACCACACTGAACAAGAAGAGGGTTATGATCAGTTGCCTATCAAGGTCAGGTTCCATCAGATCATGGCTACATTCAAGTCACTGAACTACAATCACCAGTATGATTTAGTAATAGTCCATGTAGGCATAAATTACCTGAGACATGGCTCCCTGAACTATATGAACAGACACATGATGGATCTCTCCAACTGTTTGTCCCAGGCAGGTTTGAACCTAGCAGTGAGCAGCATTTTACCTCTTCCAAGGCTAATGCCACAAAACAAATAGAAGATACTGTATTTCCACTCCCTGCAACCTTTCTTCACTCTGGAGAATATAGATGACTGTGAAATTACTGAAACATGGTTCAAAGCCACAGACAGCACACCAGCAGAGCAGGGCTATAATGCCTTTCACATATTTAGACCAGCTACTGCACAGAAAGTGACAAAGGGTGGAGATGTCTCTATTTACATCACATTGCAAGGTGGGTCTAGCAATATGATGCACTCAAGCTTCTCCAAATACAACTCACCATAACCAAAACTGGGAAACTGCATATTTGGCAAATCCAATGTTCAGTAAAACAAAGTCACAGTTTTTCTAGGTCAAACAAATGAGCACTGGGCCAAAAGAAATTCCCTATCTCTCTTTACATGAGTGTGTGTGTGTGTGTGTGTGTGTGTGTGTGTGTGTGTGTGTGTGTGTGTATATATATATATATATATATATATATATATATAAACACACACACACACACGTTTATTGTGTACACACACACATGCATACATACATACATACAAATATTTCAAACACGAGCATTAATGCCGTTCTAGCTTGCCAGTATACCAAAACACTTGTTCGCATAATAAGTGTCCAGGCTGTTCTTAAATATAGTTAAACTAGTACTTGCTTTAATGTAATTTGGTAGTCTGTTCCATGCATCAGCTATTCTGTCAGAGAACCAATTAGTACACTTCTCTTTCCTATAGAATCTCCTACGTAGGTTGTCTGATGATTCTCTGGTACTTTTTGATAACCCCAAACATTACCAGAGGTAGTTGTCTCTAAATGCCCTATAGACCTAAATAAGATCTCCCTTTAGATATCTGTAAAAGACATTGTACAAGGTCAGATATTTTAGTCTTTCATAATAACTTAAATTTTCACACCCATGGATGTTCTTGGTATATTTCTGCTGTACTCTTTCCAGTTTACTCATGCTTGTTTTCTTATAGGGTTTCCATATTGTTATTCCCTACTCAAGTTTGGGTCTAATGTAACTGACAAACAATGACTTCATCATTTTTGATTTCCTAGACTTTATAAATCTTTTTATACATCCTATAGTTCTATAACTATCATTAACCAATTGGTTGATATGATTAGAAAACCTCATAGCTCAATCTATCAGTATACCCAGGTCCTTAAATGAGTCTACAGTTTCAATCACTGTGTGCTGTATTAAATATTCACACTTCAGTTTATGTCTCCCAAATCTCATATGCTTATTTTTTATGTATTTATCAGCATATTATTCTCCTGTGCCCAAATGGTCAATTTAGTCAAGTTATTTTGCAGACATACCTTATCTGTAACACATGTAATCAGTTTAACCAATTTCAGGTGGTCCGCATATAGACTGTAGAATACCTCAAATGAAAAAGTTAGGTCTGAAAGATGCATTCCAAACAAGTAAGGGTATAAGACAGAGCCTTGTGGGACACCCTGACTGTATCCAAGGATCTCACCTGTCCAGTTGCTGTATGATACGTGCCATGTCCTATTTGTAAGCCATGTAGCTATCCATCTTATCAAGAGTACATCAATACCTCGTTGTACTAATTTATTGATCAGTGTTTTGTGTATGACCCTGTCAAATGCTGGTTAAATCTATATAAATTACATCACAGCACAATTTTTCATTCATAGCTGTTATTATTTTGTTATAGAACATCGAGTTACAGGTGGTAATAGATTTATTTTCAACATATGCATGCTGATATATGGTTTCAAGTCCCAACCTATTCAGTTCTGACAATAACTTATCCAATATTACCTTCTCCATTATTTTTCCACAGCATGAAAGTAGACTTAAGGATCTGTATGACTCTGGGTTTGTCCTACTCCCCTTTCCCTTAAAGACAGGTTTAATAATCGCATCTATCCAATCTTGAAGAATCTCCCCATATTTATATGACCTAGTGAATAATAGATATAATGGTACCATAAGTTCTTGCCGAAGTGTTGTCAGGTCATTGTTACTAATTCTGCCTCCTCCTTGTGCTTTGTTTGGATCCAGTTTGCCCAGTTCTTTTTTCAATATAATGTAATATGATTCCAGTATCTGGGATTTCCTGGATGTCACTAGGACAATTTATCATCCCTTTTGTGGAGCCAAACTGTTTTGCATAAGATTTTGTAAATATATCTATAATCTGTTATGTCTGAGAATAAATTTTAGAATCTGCACACAGTTTATCAGTTTGTGTCTCTTTACTCCTTCCACATCTTATGTATCTATAAAAAGGTTTCCTATTATGCTCAATATCTTTATATAAATTATTTTCAAATGTTTCTTGATCTTGTCTCATACTATGTGAAGGTGCATATGGCAAATCTGGTATATACACAGACACACACACACACATATATATATATATATATATATATATATATATATATATATATATATATATATATATATATATATATATATATATATATATATAGTGCATTTCTGTATATTTATATCAGCTTCCCCAAAAATAAAGCCATGTGTTATTTACACTTGTGAAAGTCATCCCTTTAAATTTTGATATATGGGGATAAATTCCTGATGCAACCTGTACTCCATTCGGCACAGATATCATCATGTCTAGTAACACTGTAATGAGATCTCAGGGTGATGTGCTTTCCAACAGGTAGGGATGGGAGTCCTGAGCTGACATCCATCAATCATTTTCATTTGCCAAACCTATTACAGCAGTGTTTAGCAGAGAGGTGGTAAAACATTCAAAGTTGTCTGGTGTGTTGTGTGGATGTGGGTGGCTGTGTGTTTGTGGGAAGTAGCGTTGTGCATTTTTAAGTGTGGTGTGAATGTTATGCATTGCCAAATGGAGAGATTAAGAGTAAAATTGTTTGAGTTCCCTGTTTGGAGTTGGCATCACTGCTACAGCTGTTGATACTGTTTTAATACATATGTGTCATGAAGAATGTACATGCCTGTCTGATGGAGAACAGGTGAGAGCATAATTGTATCCTTGTACCCCCACAGATCCACAGTAGCAGGCTCCACATACCACCCGATGACATGTACGAATAGACACAGTAGTCCATAATGAATTTTGGATATTAAAATGGTCTTAAGATGTATGTGTTGTTAAAAGGCTTTTTCTAATTAGGTGGCCATTTTTATTGTTTTCCAGGACCCTTCCCATATAATGTAAAGGTATGTCATCCCAGAAAAAATGTACATCTTGGAATTACATTCTAAAAGCTAGAGTTTTAGTACTGCTGCCTCACACTCACTAACTGCTCCACACTGAACAACTGCAACCCCTAATAGAACATTTAAAACAAAAATATGCACCAAACAGGAAAACAACAAATTTACTGTGGCCATACCTCTCATGTCTACTTTATTATGAGGAACGTCTGCATTTTGACTTAAGAGTCCATGTTCCTCACAATTCCACACTGATAGGGTCATGGTAAAACTATACTGCATCATATTTCTTCATCAAAATATGTTATATTTTATAGTATAAAGTGATGTAGTTTAACCATCATGTGGGCTTTTTAGTTGAAGTTATTACCTGTTATTAAATGTCCCACTTATTTGTTCTTTTGAAGATAGAACTTTTGAGAGCTATAATGCAAAATCTGCAACTTTCTGTCCCACCTCACCCCCTACAGTAATGGATAAAGGATGCAAGTCACACTTGATATATATATATATATATATATATATATATATATATATATATATAAATATATATATATATACACACACACACACACACACACACACACACACACACACACACACACACACACAGTGCTAAAAGTTACCAACTTTTTCCTGGACCTTTGCATTATGTGTCCATCTGCTCTGAAAGAACACTTTGGGACAAAGACAGTACTTAACGGCAGAAGGGCTAGTCTCACTAGATGTCCTGGAACTCTACTCATCAAAGCAAGATTGCTCTATTAATATCTACAGCAGGGGACAAGTGTTCAATAGAACATTTAATAATTTAGTAAAACGTAGAAACTTATTTTCACATGTCGATCGCCAACCAATGTATGCATGATGTCACTGGCAAATCTGCATGCCAGTCAATCATGCATCATTTGCGTATGACATCACAGCCATTTGGTATGTCAGTCACACAGACCATGCCCACTTTTTATTTATTTATATATTATTATTATTTATTTATTTATTTTTTTTAAATAATTCCTGGGAAATGCTATTCAGAAGTGAAGAGACATATGAGGGAATAGTTTTAGTGGCACACTGGGCTTGATTTGTTTGATGTCTATTGTCATGCAAAGTTGACTATACTTTGTTGTATCTTTTGGCTTTTCCCGGTTAGGGGTCGCCACAGCGGAACTCCGGTCCACTAATGATTGGCAGTAGATTTTTACATGCCGAGTTGCCAGCCCTGACGCACAACCTTCAACGAAGGTACGCCCATTCACGCATATCTCCATACAGAAGACACTTTAGCTGAGTATCGAACCGGGCAATGTCTTGCTGTGAAGCGACAATGCTACCGCAGCACTAATTAGTTAAATCTAGCCATGCTGGAAATGTGAGACTCTAGCTCATTGAAGGAGGAGCAATGGGAAGAGTAATTTGGCCAGGAACTGAAACTTGCAGTACTGCTCTTTGTAAAAACTCTTTTTTATCTCAGTAATTTGCTGACACTTTTGCAAGTTTCTTTCAGAGAATGTATAGTACATCAGTAGGAACAACATTTGTAAAACTCAGTGCAGACCAATCAGTGACACATGAGCTGCAGAGTCACAAACTTGGCAGTTTCAGGTGTCCCATTCTAGGTGGATAAAAGTGTAGTTTATTCTTAACCCCCAGGGATCGTGAATTACTTCAGTACGCCATAAACTGCCTAACTAGTGGAATAATATCAATAGTCTTCAAGTTTAACACCCAAATCCTCTCATATGATTGCGCTGAAGACTAAAGACAGCTGAACTGTAACCAGAAAGCGACGAAGAATTAATCCACATATGTATTTGGTACATAAACTCTTCAACTTGTCACTACAATACCAGAAGTACTCTAAAAACTATTTAGCTTAAGCCTTTAACTGGAAATACTGTGAACTATCTTTGGCAACTCTGGTATGCTCAAGTATTTTTAAAGGGCCCAAGACGAAATCTATGACTTATTAATCGTACTATTAATGTGAGCATTCAACTAATTACTACATATCAAGCCTTTTTTTCTCTCTCTCTTTCCAGGCTGAGTTATTATGACAGAAAATGAGGTTACAGGATTTATCAGTCCTCCATTAGTCCTAATGGCTGTTGGCTGTCCTTATCATAATGATTTTTCAACTGTTCTGCACAGTCTTCTTCTTCTTTTGGCTTTTCCCGGTTAGGGGTCACCACAGTGGATCAGCTGTCCGCTCATGATTGGCAGTGGAGTTTTTATGGTGTTGAGTTGCCAGCCCAGTGCCCAACCTTCCACAGAAGGTACACACCCACACACACTCACAGCTAGAGACAATTTAGAGTGTCCAATCCACCTACAGCATGTCTTTGGGATGTGGGAGGAAACTGGAGCACCCAGAGGAAACCCACGTGACCACAGGGAGGACATGCAGACTCCACACAGAAGGCACCCCAGCCGAGGATCGAACCAGGGAACCTCTTGCTGTGAGGCAACAATGCTAACTGCTGCACCACAGCAAACACCCCACCACTGCAGCCACCCGTATAGTTAAATAGCCTCTCATGCACTTATGTCCTATCTTATTAAAACAAACCCAAAGTAGAAGTCACTCCTGACATTTAACGCCTCATTAATATGCAATCAGAAGGTTCTTTACTCATAGTATACTGCCAGAACAACCCTTAATGAGTAGAAATAAGCTTCAGCCTGGTAGTAACTAGTGTAAAAATCTACACTACATGCAGCATTACCTCTGATACCCTAGGCAATCTCCTGCACCTACAATAGTTTAAGAATTGTAACAGATAAAATGACCTGCTAAGAAAAGAAAAAGGTAAGGTGAGGGTAGAGAAAGGGAGGGGAAAGGAAAAGAGAAAAAGGAGAAAAGTAAGAAGATGAGAGGATAGAAAAAGGAAGAGGTAAAGGGAGAGAAAGAAAGAGAGAAAGAAGGAGGGATGGAAAGGAAAAAGGGGTGAAAAAGGCAAGAATCTATGTCTTAATTGGTTTTATATCACATCCTATATACTAGATTTAAACAACCCTACTCCTTACTGCACATATCATATCTCTACATGTAAAATAAAGGGCACACGATACAAATAAAAAAAAATCTATTCAAATAATTTGTACTAGCAAAATCTTAAAGGCATGCTATGAAACCTCATCAAATAATAAACAACCTAAGCAACTCACATTATTAAAGCATATTGTGGAAAAGATTGAAGGTGAAGGGGTGAAAACAAACAATGACTGTTTTCTTAAGTCAATTTGATACCAATTGCTAAGATGAAATATCACTATAAAATACATGCTGGTTATCGTCACGAGCTGTAATAACCTATACAATGACTATCCTTACATTTAAATGAAAATAATACTAGAATATCATATTTTGTGATGTCTGTATCATCTTTATACTGCTAATCCAAAAAGTGTTATAGTCAGCAAAAGCAGGCAACTGGTTCAGTCAGAAAATACTTTAATAAAACAACAAAATAAATAACAAAGTCGAGTGCTTTTGTTCATACCAGAACTTCATCAGAAGTTGCTAGCTTTATACTGTTCTTGAATCATCAGTGGTTTTGTAATCCCTAATATATATGAAATGTTCTTTTTGTGGATCGATCCAACAATTGCCTACAACCTCATAATATAACAGTAGCCAGAAGTATGAGTTTTGCAATGATTGTTGATACTTGGAATGACACAGAGGTATTGATATATATCCCTCTGCAACCCACCAATTTATCTACAAGGCAACTAAACTATAACAACCATGTCAGCAATGCAGTTTTTCCTATTGCACTACAGAGGGATAGCTGGTTAGGCACTAAGGAGGTTTTAAGTGAAACAGATGCCACACAAAACTACAACTTCATCTCAGAAAACTCCCACTTTAACATGCTACATAACCATTCCAATACACATGCAACAAAAAGCAAACACTTAACCAAGTTTATACAAAATGATTAAAGCTGATTCTTGGAACATAAATGGTCTTCAAGATAAAAAAAAAGTACTTAATTATGCATCTTCTATACCAAAATAAATATAGTATTATCTTCAAGAAACACATATGACAAATGATCACTGGTACAAAGACAGGGGGAAAAGTTGGATTAAGCAAATCATATCAGCTGGAAATAATACAGCATCCAAAGGTACAGCTATTATAATTGAAAAATCCTTCCTAGGAGAAATAATAAACTTCAAATCAGATATAAATAATAGATGGCGCTATTTTATCAGTAACTACCCCCAAATTAACAAACCTATTCTATTTTTAACTATATACAAACCTTGTTCAAATCAACAGCACTTTCTATATGACATATATAATTTACTGTTAAAATTCCCAAATTATTACTATATCATAGATGGAAACTGGAATATTCTTATCAATCACTCCAAAGACAGATCACATAAAAGCGGAAGACAATCATCTCAAACAACTTTAGCCCTAGAAGAACTAATAAATAATTACAATTTAATAGACCCATATTCTCTATATCAACATGATAAGTCAATAAATAAATATGCATACTTCTCCGCATCACATAAGACATGGTCTAGAACTGATTTTTTTCTAATATCTGAAACTCTATCTAAAGCAAATCTAAAATATGAAGTAGATGTCAGATCAATCTCGGACCACTCGAAAATCTCAATTAGTATAAACACTACCATCACAAAAAAATACAAGATTAGGATGCTCAAACTGGTCTTTCAATGCAAACCTAATAAAAAAAGAAGTTACACAAGAAATTAATCACATATTAACCCAACTAGAACAAGACTTAATCATAAGCGATATGCCTTACAATATTCAATGGGCTGCTACAAAGGCAGTAATTAGAGGGATACTCATACAGAAAGCATCAATCTATAAAAGACAAGAACAAAATGAAAAACTAGTATTAGAGAACCAACTAAAAGATGTAGAATCAAAGCCCCAAAACAAATACTCCTCTGAACTAAAAGACATTATGCTGAATCTTCAAAAAAACTTTACGCCCTACCCTCACAAAATCAATCCCTCACTGAACTCAGACTATTATACAGTTATGCTGAATGGGCCCAGATACCTTCTAGAACATTAGCCAGATTAATAAATATCAAAAATGGACCTCCAAAAATAACAGAAATACATTATAAAAGTAAAACATTGCACAGCGATACAGATATAATAACTCTTTTGCTGAAATCTATTATAACATTTATAACTCCCAGAAACAAATACAGTTAGACCTATATGATAAATGTGTAAAACACTTAAAATTCCTAATATTAAATGCACAATGAAATGTTTTCTAGTGAAGCCACTTACATCAGATGAAATTAAACTTGCTATTAATAAAGTGAAAATAAACAAAGCCCCTGCTCATGACAGATTCACTGCTGAATTCTACAAAAAGTTTAACTCACAGTGATCTAATATCCTGCTTAGAATATACAACTTTATCATAGTTCATGAATTACAGACCTGTACATCAATAATTCCAAAACTATTTTAATTCCCAAACCAAACACAGACAAAACAAATCCATATAACTATAGACCTATTGCTCTTATAAATCTAGACATTAAACTACTAACCTCAATACTATCAAATAATTACAAAAAGTAATATCAACTATAATTTCACCTGAGCAATTAGGTTTTATGCAACAAAGACAGGTTTGTGACAACACCTTGACTCTTGAAACAATAATGATACTGTTAGCAAAGGACAAGCATTCCAGATATGTGGTAACAGTTGATGCAAAGCTTTTGAAAAAGTAGATCTAAACTTTTTATTCTGAATCACCACAATTCAGTATCCCACAATCTTTTATAAATACTATCAAAACTATACACAAAAATGCTTCATCCACATTATACATTAACAAAGCTATATCTCAACCTATTAGAATTACAAATGGAGCTAAACAAGGCTGCCATCTTTCACCTTACCTCTTCAGTATTTATATAGAACCACTTCTACTTTATATAACTCAAAAAAAACTATCATCATATACCAAAAATAAATAATATTGAATTAAAGTTTACAGCATTTGCTGACAACCTCGAAATTTATTTTGAACTGCCCAATATTGATTTACACAAAATTCTAAATTCAGTAGAAAACTTCTCAAACTTAACTATGAAATAAACCCTTTGAACTATTTTATATTCCCTATAAATTCCTATAAACATAAACACTCATATTTCCTACTACTAAAATCACAGTCAAGTATTCAATAAAATACTTGGGTATTAACTTTTCATATACATATAAAGACATGATGAAAGACAATCTCCAAAGAACATGGAAAATAATCAAACAGGACATTTCCAGGTGGAACTATATAAACTTTTCCCCTTATCGAAAGTTGCTATTATCAAAATGAATATTTTACCCAGAATCCTATACCACCTTAACGCTATAAATTTAAATATCCCAAAAATGTTTTTCTACAAAATGAAATCAATCCTCTCAAACTTCATTTGGTACCCAAGTCTACAAGAATATGTTACGATAAACTAATTTTACCAAAGGAAAATGTTGGTTTAGGGCTTTCTGACTTTAATCTATATTACAATATTATTAGTGCTAGTCGAATTATCCAAATCTAGAATCATGTCCCAGCTAGCCAAACATGATCCCAAATCTGGCTAAAAATCTGGTATAATCAAATATGTTCTCTTTACATTCATCCAAAAGCTATTCTGTACATTAAACCCAAGAATAACCTCATAGCTAAAATACATCCCATGGTTAAAAATAAAATAAACATATTCCAAAATTTAATAGCATCACTCCACTTAGAAAATATACTTGAATTTTTGCAACTCATATACCTTAATCTCAGCCTAAAACTTAATAATAAAATGAGAGACCTCAAAAACTATTCACAAATCAAAAATATAACGGTCTGGCAAATACACCACCTAAATAAATTAAATCTAGACAAACTAAGATCCCACCTAAGAACACCACGCAAACATGATACCATGCTTAGACAAATTAAATTACTTGTCAACACCAAATTCTCCACCATTAAAATTGAGGAACAAGACATCAAAATAACCCAGTTATTACTCAACCCTATCCTACAAAAATAAAATTATCTCCAGTGCTTATAAACTAATATCTGAAATAAAATATCAGTCTTCACTTTTATATTCTAAATACTGAGATGATAAAAATAGTAACATCACTATGGATCAAAAATCCAAAGCTATAAAAAATGCACTAAAACTAACTGCATTTAAGAATCTAATATATACACAGCTCATGATAAATAATAATGCATATTACACACCTGCTGTCTTAAAAAAATTGGCTATAAAAAAATACTAACATGCCCTTTTTTCCACCAAGAAAATGCAGATCTATTACATATTTTTTGGAGTTGCAAAACAGTTTACAAACTATGGTACTCTCTTAGAATAAAACTCCAAAAGATGGGATATGAAAATGCTACCTTTTCATGGGAAACCACAATTCTCCATATAACTCCCAAGATATTCACTGGAATGCACAAACACATTGTAATTACAATCTGTGCACTAATCAAACATTGTATTGCAAAAAAATGGTTAGATAAATCCAAAATCTCCTGGGAAAACTTCAAAATAATGGCAGTAAAACACATATCCTGTCACAAGCTGATAACCAAGAACCCCAATAAAAGATCATAATTTCCAACATATTGGAGTCACCTACTAGACACTATCCTAACAGATTAACTGGAATTTATTTTCATCATATACCTGAATAACAGACGAAGACCAATTCTAGGGAAAAGCAAAAGGAAGATAATAATAATAAGAAAATGGGAGAAAGAAAAGGAAAAATGAAACGAAACTAAAAAGAAATGGACTATCTAGTAATAGAACCAATACTGTGGCATCTTTGTGTAAATAGTGTAGATAGTTCTGAATCTACATCTTGTGAACCAATGTTCTTACTGCACTTAAATTCACATAGTGACATTTATACTATGAATACCGTTAATAAAAAGGTTCTTTAAATAATGTAAACCTTGTAACAAATAGGAGAACTCTAATTCAATACACTGATTAGATAAAGTTGATCATTTTATGTTATAATTATATATTTTTCTATGTATTGTTTGCATGTTTTAACACATGAATAAATCAATAAACATTAAATTTGAAAAAAAGTGTAATTTGAGAACAAATGGTAGGGCTACTTTTTATCACAGTCTGTGCTTTAATAGCGCATTATGGGACACATTTAACTTTGCAAAGGAATCAGGATGTCTGGCCCTATGAGGGCAGACAAGGATAAAAAAAATAAATTAAATTAGGAATGAGTACTTATTTTGCTGCAGGCAACCTTAGGAGATGCAGTAATTCATGGCAAGATAAAAATATATGTTTTTTCATCATTTGCCCATAGTGGTCCTTAAGGAAGTGATAGTAGAGTGAACTTGTGTGCCATATGTGGGAAACAGGGGTATGGTCAGGATGCTGGGCCAATACATTGGTGATGCAGCCAGGGTGAATCACACTTTATGTGGAAATTGATGGAACAGTGACCCTTAATATTGTGGTACCCCACCCCCAAGTTCAGGTGGAGCCCTAATAGCAACATAGGTGCAATCTGTCACATCAAACACCTCAGGAAAATGTGTCATTCCATTGAAGGCACACATGGTACTGGTTCAGTCCTGTGGTAGCAGATATGCTCATCCACATGGTCCAAGAGAATATTGATGAAATACTGCAGCATCCTGTGAGATACCCATTGTGTCCCCAGGCTGTCTATGAAAGGTCCTCATTGTGAGTAGAGTGAAGGCAACACTTACCTTAGTATCCACAGTAATAGGAAGGCTACAAATTCCCCCAGTTCCAGTTTGTGGGTGCACAAGTTCAGAAAAGCCCATATAATCTGCCTGTCCACTGTAAACCTGTCAAATGTCTCTTATTCCTTAAAGCATTAATGGATAACCCTTTCTCTACCTCTTCTCTCTTCTGTTCTCCTTTTCTGAGACCACCAAGAAATCACTTCTCATATTGGGCTGGGGTACAGCAATGCTAACAGCTAAACCCAGCATCTTCAGCACTTGCAAAGTTATTAGAAAAGACACAACTTTGCTTTTTATAAGAAAACTATGCACCACACACTTGTGTAGAAAGCTTTGACTATGAATCACAAAAGGCAGGAGTAATGCCAAATTAACATAGTTTAATCACATGTGTTTGCACACATTTTTTACACATTGTGTACAGATTTGACTACAAAGTTCTTTACAACTTTCCTAAAGTTGCACATAAGTGCAGCTTATATCAGTGAATCACATTTCAATTGTACTTATGTGCAGCCAGTGCACATATCCACTGCACACTTACAGACTATGAAAATTGCAGGCAGTTTTGTCCAGTTTGAACCAGGGTGTTTTACTCGGCTTGTTCAAAGGTTTCAGCACAGTGTTATGATCCATTTTCTCAAAAACAAAAGGTTAAAACTATAAGCACTGGAACTCCCACACTTTTGCATCATGGTGACTGCCTGCAAAAACTGTTCCACCTGGCTGGAAAAAAACAAACAGTTGGTTCCACATTCACAGTTGGGCTGAGCAGCTCATCGTTCCACATTTGCAATATGCTTGCTTGGCTGTGGGTGTAAAAAAACACAAACAATGTACTGTCCCACATTCGTGGCTTGCCTGGCTGTGGGGAGATGAGGAGAAAAAAAAGTAAATGTACTGTCCCACATTTGTGGCTTTTCTCTAAAGAAAAAAAAAGAAAACAAAAAGAATATCAACTGACCCCATGTGAATTCCCAAGATAAAACTGAAAAGCTGAAGGGAATTCATATATTGAGGCCATCATACCAGACCCTTGCATTGTCCAGTGTATTAGTCAGTGCCAGGCAATGTCTAGAAATTCGCACATTTAAACACCCCCCCCCCTCCAGACTATAGATTCCTTTGGTGTTTAAGTTAAAGGTTTAAACACTATTTAAATAGTAATGGGGGGGGGGGGGTTGGTGGTGGATAAAAAAGTGTAAAGTTTTAAAGTTTTGCCCTTGTTAAGACCAGACAAATTGGTTTGTGTTTCAGGAGGGCACAACATTGCTGATTCTGCTCCTGCCAGAATGCCTTATGAAACTGGCCGGTGTGCTTCATTTCTCTCCATTTTTTTCTTTACATCTGAAGCACACCAGTTTATCCAAGCAGAGACTGAGACAGACGGACTGACCTCTGTAATACTTTTAAATTATTCTAACCCTACAGGTAAGCAGTTTTTTTTTAATCTGGAGCAAAAGCAAACATACCTCTCAAACTCTTAGCAAAATTAATCTGGACAAAGCCTAAAATAATGGGAGGTGGGTGGAAGGCCCAAAATATAGACAGATTTTAAAGATTGCACTTATAAAGTTAAAAATTTGCTAGAATAACAGGATGAGTGTTATCATACATTTTCTGAAGGATATGAAGTCTGAAACTCAAACAACTGTCATTATTTAGTGTCTTCAGTAATCCTCAGTGATTTACCATAAGACCACAATTTTTATGAGGAACAGACCATGAGGGAAAAATAATGACATTTTGCAAAAGTTTGGACAGTTGAGAGGTATGGAGGTAAAGTCATAATAATGAAGGACAAAGTCCCCAAATCAGGGACAGTTACTAAATATTTAGAATCCTGCTGCAAACGTAAATAGAGCAGCAGCTGTTATATCCATACTTCTTTGTCCATGAATTCTGGGCAAAGTCAATAATAAAAGGGGGGGGGACAAAATCAGGGACATATTATAGATATTGCTGTTATAAACTAATAAAGTTTCTATAAAGGTACGTTTGGCATTAGCATGCATTTTCTGAAGGATATAAAATTTGAAACTCAAATGTTTGTCATTGTTTAGTGCTTGTAATCCTCAATAATTCCATCCATCTACAACCCCTTTTTCCCATTTTTGCACAGGGTGTCACAGTGTCATCACGCCCCAAACAGACCAAAACTATTAAGCAAACCAGAACATACTGCAAAATTATTTTGGGTAGCTGAGAGATATGGCTGTGTGGTGCATCAGCTTTTAATGGGATTTTTTTCCATGGATTAGGCGTAAAGCCAAAAGAAGTACAGGACAAAATGAATTCCCAAAATCAGGGAGAGTTTCTATATTCGTTTGAGTCACTTAGAACAAAACACATGTTGCGTCACAATACATTTTATTTTGTAAGGAATAAAAAGTATGAAATTTTAAAGTTTTGCATTATTATCTGATTATAACATACCTCTCGCCCTCTTAGAGCAAAAAATCTGGTCAAAGCCACAAATAAAAGTGGGACAAAGGCTCATAAATAGGGACAATTTTTAAATATTGCTCTTAAAAACTTAGATAGTTGATAGAATAACAGGTACTGCATTCACATGAATTTTCTGAAGGATATGAAGTCTGAAGCTCAAATGTCTTTCATTATTTTCTAAATTCAATCTTTAATGATTTGCCACTAATTTGCCAGAAAACCATAATTTTATGAAAAACGGACCAAAAATATGAGGCGAAAATCTGGACATTCTGCAAAAATCTGTACAGTTGAGAGGTATGGATTGTAGCCCCCATTAATTTGATTATGAGAGAATTAAAAATCTTATAAGGGGCAGGCCAAACATATGGGGCAAAATATGATGTTAAAAATCGGTGGAAAGTGTGGGCTATGGGAAGTGCTTATTTAATGGAAAAAACGTCATTGTTTGGGTTACAGACAAGACCATCAGCTGAGCCTGAACAAGGTCCACTTACATCAGTACAAACATATATATCAAAATGCAGGCTAGAACTGCACAATAAAAGTATTTCAGCCAATATAGACTCTGATGTTATTGTGCTGCTAATATAAATTATGACAGTTCCTTCCACGCCAAACAGTCTTTTTTTACCCATGACTGCAAAAAAGTCTTCCTTTTTTTTACATTCTTAAAGATATAAGAAGATGTTACTTCAACAGCAAAAGGTTATTGTATGCTTTTAAAGAATTTATCACTTTTCTTGCTGTGTTTAAATGCTAAATTATGTCTTATTTTGCAAGTTGCCTGGATTTAAAACATATTGTTAGGTATGTAAGACTTTTGCTATTAGAATAACAGATTTTGCACTGTCATGCATTTTTTCTGTATTTATTTTACATTTATTTTATTTTACATTTCTTGACTGGGCTAGTCTAGCTTGATATACGTCCATGTTCAGTAGAGGTCCGGGGAGAAAAGCTCCACATTAAAACAGACTAGACACACAAAGTATTAAGTAATAAGTTGCAGAAGATTAAACTTCGGATGCAGATAGGTTGCTAGACAAAAACAGGTGATTAAGGTAATTTAGCAAACATTGATGGAACAGAAGAATAGCACAAAAATAAGATAAGGTAATACTTGTTTTTTTTTTTTTTTTTGTGAATGCTGTGGGAAGAAAGTCTTTTGCAGAATATGGGAGATCAGGTAGTTGAAAACAGGATTGGAAGAGTAAGAGGAGGCGGAGAAACTCAGGAGAGAAAAAGAGGTAAATTACATCTTAGGTGTATATGAGCAACTAGACCATCTAGATGGTAGAGGCCTTAAAGTGGCAATAAAGTGAGTAAGAAACTTGGGAAGACTGATTGTGATGTAAATAGACAGAGATAGTCATAGTCAGGGTTTGAACAGGGACATAGCCAATGGTTTTTAAGGTATTGTTTTAGTTTCTTTTTGAAGAGTGAAGTTGAAGATAGTGATGTGAGTTCACTGGGAAGTAGGTTCCAACTTTTCCCCACAGTATTAAAGAAAAGGGATGCATTTTTCCATGATTTTTGCTATTGGAGAGAGGAGGGCAATTGGATGGAACTTTGAAAGTTCTGATGAGTTGCCACCTTTATGTAGTGGGATGATATGTGAAATTTTACAGATGGCTGGGAATATGAAGTATGAAACTCTATAACTTGTTGTCTATTATTTATTGGTTAAAATTCTCAAACATTTACTGGAAAACCACTAATTTAGAAGGAACAGACCAAAAATATGTCCACAGTCTGGGACACCTAGAAGGTATACTTTGACATCTCTGCTTCTTAGGACAAGAATCAGAGATAAAGGCAAAAATAATGCAGTGGGAAGGGCCCTGAATCAGGGACAAGTTTTAAATGTTACTTTTATATGCTTAGAAAGTTTCTAGAATGCTAGTTTAGCTTTAGCACATATTTTCTATTAAGCATGAACCTTAGATGTCTGTCATTATGTAGTGAATGCCATTACAATTTTTATTTATTTACTTATACTTTGTTAACTGGGTTAGTGAACAGGTCTAGGGACCCTTTTCGCCTATGATCCAGGCTACCATAACAATGATCACAACAAGTAAGAAATGCTTCTAAGAATTGGAAAAACAAACACTGCTATTAAGACATTTGACAAAGATTCTGTGTGCAATAAATAGCCAAGGTGTGACAGTGAATAAGTAAAACATTAAAACTTTACAAGAACATATGCATTACTAATGCAGTACGCGATATACATTTCATTATAAGCACAGAATTGCATGCAAGCATATTGCATAGCTTGTAGATCTATAAGATATAACTGGAATATAATGGACTAGGAATCAGCTTGTGAATGTTGCATGACTGTACAAAAAAAGTGGGGATAATTATATTAGCACCACTCTTTTTGTTCTAAGGTAGTATCAATCAGATTAAATCTGCAAATTTTGGAATGGAATCACCAGTGTAGTGGAATGTAAGAACTGGTGTCTTTCTTGATGTGCTAGAATACTCTGAATTATGTCAGAAATATGAGAGAAAAATTACGGATGTTCTGTGAAGTCAGGGGAGAGCTGAGATGTATACTTTTCAGAACAAACTGTTCACCAAAAAGATACTGTGAATAACTTGTCATGTATTGCTTTCTCCTACTGAGTGGTTAGCCACTCCAGACAAGACATGTACAGACTGTATTTTTATTTCCTTTTTTGAAGTGTATTATTACCCTTGGATACCAGCCATATTTTTCTGAAACACAATGCTTTGCAACTGTACTTCCAGGTTCCAGCCAGCCCCATATGACCCGTTATTCTTTCTTTCTTTATTTATTTATTGACATTTGATTACCGGGAAAGTCCGGCTGGGTAGGAACACATTTTCAGTGGTGGCCCGTGGAGAAAATCTTGAAAATATTACAAAACATTTTAAGAATAATAATTTTACAGTCTTTAAAAATAATACAAAAGCAGCTACAGTTTAAATAATTACACCAAATTAGACTTAATATTAAAACATTGGTTAAGAATCGATACACGTTATATGACGATAATTTAATATTTACAGAAATTGTACCCAGTTAATATAGAAATTAAAGGTAAGTTAGTATAATGCAAACAGGAATTGTAATATGAAGTGAAAGAAATGGAGGTTTATGGCATATTTAGACAGAAAGCCAGGGATAGAAATTGATAGAAGTAAGGAAGTGATTGAAGAAATTATTCTTATTCTATACTTATACTTTACCTGCGGGATTCACGAACGGCCGGTTTCTGTGCAGGAACTGTGTAGGAGCTCCTGCATGGAAAATGGCCGCCGAGCAAGCCAGAAAAGTGCAGTTTTCACGTGCATGAGCGGCTCTAAACTGTTCCTGCATGGAAAGCCATGCGGGATGCAAATCACCTCATTTGCTGGTAACAACCATGCAAATGAGGTGATTTTGTGATCCACGAAGCTGGCCGGACTCCGTTCAGGAACAGTGTCAGAGCAGAAATGTATTCAGTTAGTAAATGAATACATTTCTGCATTTGAGCAAACGGAGGTGGGCCAGCCCGTGGAAAGCATGTATTACAGTTAAATAATAATAGTTTTTTTTTTTTTTTTTATAAAATTAAACTATTTTTTTTTTTTTGGCTGATCACGGCCGTTTAAGCTTAGGGCAGCGGTGCGCAAACGGGATAGTGCTAAAAATAAAAAAATGAGAAAAGTCAATTTTAAGATAATTTTGCATTTTGCCATTATATTACAATTGCATTCAGAATGTAAACAATACCAGGGTGCACTGGTTGTCAAGAGGAAAGGGTATGTCTAAGTGTAGTAACTAAGGACTTACACACTGGGGTATGCAAATGAGGGGAGTTATACTGAATCACAGACTTCCTTAAAGTGTCAGCTTCTACCTAACCATGTAAGTGCAGCAATACAACAGTGCAAGTATAAGAGCTGAATGACTTCATAAGGGGGTGTGTCATGCTTGCTGTAAGCTCATTGGAAGTCTGTGGCCCGTGTTTGCCCTTAGCTAAGCACAGCTAAGGAAGGGTGTGTGTCAGATATGCCTGAGCAGTGTGTACATAGCCTAAACGGGTGTGCACACCACACACCAGGTTTTAAACAAAAAAGAAAAAAAAGAGGAAATGGCAGCACTGTTTACATTTGAACACTGGATATGCATGGCATGCCTCGGGGCTTAAATAGGGAGGAACTGGGAAGGGGAAACAGCACTAGGAAGGCAATCAAGGAGAACTAGCATAGCTGGCAGGTTGAATGTATCAGAATCAGCCAATTACACATGCAGCAGCCCAGCACACTAATATAAACTATGCAAACACCTTACAGACAGTTTTTTCCCACAAACTCTACACCACCAGTGTACACAGATGGGGGATTTTTAACTGGCAAAACTAACTAAAAATGTTAGGGGCTGCTGCTGCTTTACTCTATCAATATGTGCTAGAGACTGAGGGTGGTGAGGAGGAGAATGCTGACAACCAACCCACAGTGAGAAGGAGAAAAGTGTACAGACCCAGCATAACCTACCAGTGCTTACATGAGCTGCAGATAGTAGAGCGCTATAGGGTGGACAGGGACATTCTACAGCAAATCGTTGAGCTGTGCTGGGCACGCCTTACACACAGATCTAATAGAGGGAAACCCATCCCAATGGATACCAAGGTATGCTAGGCTTAAGAATACTAGCCACAGGTATCTTCCAAAGACCAATTGGGGATATCATGGGGGTTTCACAGGCATCAGCATCCAGGGTACTCCACCAGTTCCTGGATGCGATGACACAACATGTCAATCAGCACATATATTTCCCCACTGCCTGTGCGGTGCTGTTCACACGTATGCATCTCTTTCACCATATAGCAGAATACCCTGAGGTAGTTGGTGCTATAGACTGCACACAAATCCACATCAAAGTACTACTCGGTGAGCGGGGCAGGGTCTACATAAACCGCAAGGGCTTCTCCTCCATCAACTGCCAGGTCATGTGCGATGCCCAGGGCATTATAATGAATGTGTGCTGGCAGCCCTGGAAGCTATCACGACTCGCACATCTGGAATTGCTCACAGCTGTATCAGGCGTTTGCTAGGGGGGACATCCCATATGACCATCTAGTGGGGGATGCTGGCTATGCACTGGAGCCGTGGCTGATGACACCCATCAGAAATACACACACGCCTAAACAAGAACACCATAATGAGGTACACGCACAAACCAGGATCATTGTAGAGCATGTGTTTGGGATGCTCAAGTCACAGTTCCGCTGCCTTGACATATCCAGTGAAGCCTTGCAGTTCTCTCCAGCTACCTGTACACAAATGTTCATAGTATGTGCCATGCTACACGATATGATCCTGCCGAAACAGCTGCAGCAGGAACAGCACGGGGCAGGGCCACACAGCCCCCCACCATTGCCAAGGCCAGCACAGGCACAGAGGGACTTGGAGGAGGAACATCCCGAGCCTGCCCCTGTAGGCAGAAGGAGGCGTGCACAGCATGGCCAGGCCTTGGCAAAGAGGCAATGCATAGCACACACATTGACACTGTAGGGACCCAGGGACTGATACCTCTCTCTGACTCAAACACAGGGCAAAAAGGATGCCAAACATGACACTACCTGAGCTTTACCATGTACAGGAAGTGTACTATGTGCATCCAACATAGTCAGCCCTCCAGGCCTCTCATCAATACTGGCCCAGCAACAAGATAAGTCACTCTTCCTATCAGTTACTGAATGGAGTAGTATGTTCTCATACTTGTATGTATGATATGGATGTAAGCATCAAGGTAATTGGGTGGCTGAATGGGATAGCAGCAGACAGATATATGGGACAGCAGGAAATTCATAATAAATACTGGTGTCAACATACTAGGCAGCACTACACAAATTGACAACCCCCACTGCAGTACATGTGATGGCCTAAAGAACTGTGGGTGTCAATATGTCACACACATGGATGTCAATGAGGGTCACATATCCACCACCAGCCTCATCCAGCAGGACAGGTGTAGATGACCATGAAAAAAGGCTGGGGTAAGGCCCCCAAATGAGGACAATGGTGAACAGCCCCCCCTCCCACTAGACCTACACAGACATACTACAACAGGTCTGGCAGTTGTATTCCAGTTCTGAATGGTAAGAAGTCTGAAACTGCAATATATTCTATTAAGATCTAACATGTGTACTCTACTGATATGCCTCCAGTCTGCATGATAGGTCACAATACAATATAAAATGGAAGCCAACAGAGTAAAAGAAATACCAGTACAGTCATTTCAAATGTTAAAGTCTGCAGGCGTGCACCCCCACCCCCACAATCCCATGCAGAGATGCAGTAACAGATGGCCTGCATCACTCTCAAGTGGCCTACAGTCCTCTGGCAAAGGCCCATGCCTCACCCATAGTGCCAATGTATGGAATGTCAGGGGGTCCCAACTAACAACCTAACAGTAAACAGAAAACAAATGTAAGGCCATGTTGACAAATGCCAGTAGCATACCTCCCCATGTCCTACTGTAAGAACTGTGGATTAGGCCATAATTACTACCCTACTGGGATAAAGACCCAGCTATAGGGATACCTCTGAGATATTGCTTACATAATGTTAGGTGGAGGAGAGAATAACAGAGGGGGGTGTAAACGCATGGATGTCATGGAGTGTGTGAAGTCTGAAACTCTAATGTCCACCCATACTACTCCTGACTGCAAACCCATGAATGAATAACCACAAAACTGCTTGTAAACCACAATGTGAAGGTAAACTGACCAGATATATGAGTCCTGCCTCTGGATAACCTGGGTGTATCTGTACAGCTGAAAGGTATGGCCCCAGCAGGATATGGCCATTCCATGAAGTTGAGAAAAGCACAAGGAGGGAAACCCCAGCCAGCATACTAACAAGGTGCTGCACCATTTACACAGAACCAGCAGTCTATTGTCAGTAGCTACCCCTCCATAATGGCAGGTGTGTGCCAGAATGTGTAGTCTATATGCCTCAGAATATTGGTCTCAGCTTCATTCATCTTGTATTTCCCAGTAAATAACTGTGAGCAAAGAATGATAACTGTCAGTAGTTGATGACATGACACATCACAGTGTAAAACAGTACATTTAGGTTCATAGGTAGGTACTAGGCTATCGGCCCAAGGGCCTACATAAGCCTAGCCAGCAAGGTTTCATAGCTTACACCACCCAAGAAAGTTATTTTCCTGTGCCACTGTCCAGCAGAGACACAGAAGTGATCCCCGGGGTGTATTTCCTATTTCCCATCCACTCATCAAGATTTTTCTTGAAGAGTGCTAATGAAGAACTTTGCTTGACATAGATGGGTAGCTTGTTCCAGAGTATAGGAAGTCTCTGGGACAGGAATCTATCCCTCCAGCATGTCCTGTTTATTGTGGTGACAAGGTTTAGGTCCCTAGAGTGTGTAGCTCGGAGGGATTGGGATTTCTTTAGGTGTAGTATGTCCAACAGCTCTGGGTATGACATAGCTTTATATGTTAGGCAGAGATCACCTCGGAGTAGGCGACATGCTACGTAGTAAAGCTGGATTTTTTTGAGGTGGTCAGTGTAGGGCATTTGTTTGAGGCAGTAATCCTCTTTGTGAGGTACTTCTGTGGCCTTTCCAGCTGCTGCAGATGTCTTGTGAGGTACATTCCAAAACGGGCCTTGTACTCTATAATGGATCTAATGAGTGACGAGTAGAGGGGAACAATGACCTCTTTTTTCCTGGATGAGAACCCTTTTATGATGAGGTGTGCCACGTAGAAGGACTTCCTGACTACTGTGGTGATGTGACTATCAAAGGAGAGACTACTGTCCACCTGAGTCCCAAGGTCTCTTATCACGCATTCGGTGTTAAGTTGGTTGCTGCCTATGTGGTAGTTCATGGGTACAGAATATCTATGCTACAACCAAACATGTCACACAAGCAGCACAGACAGCAATAGTTACAGTATCCCCTGTATGTTAAGCCCATTGTGTCTCCATATTGGCTACCTATCTACAGATATCCTGCAGAAACAGTTTGCTAGGTGTAGCTGTAGCAAACAAAACCCTGAACTGGAGCCAACCCTCCCTGGAATGGATGCACACACTCAATATAGAAGGTCATACTGGGCATGCTCCTACACTTAGAGAAATGAAGCCCATGTCTCACAACACAGTGGACTACAGATATCAGTTATTTGCAGCTGTCTGTGAACACACACCAAATTGTACACCATTGATACTTCACACACACACACACACACACACATTGGATAGGAATATACACAAATATCTAAGACCAACATAATATAATGTCAAACATATGCACACAGAGATGTGGGGAAGAGAAAGACAGACAGCAACAGAGAGAATCCCATTATGAGGCCTGTCCCATCCACTACACATCCCATTGACCTATATCACATGATGTGTTGATGTCATTCACTCTAGAAATACGTTTGGTTAGCCCTCAGCCCTATAGTGTCAGTGGTGCTTGTGATAACTGTGTAACACTACAGTACAAATAAGTATCCATGTAGCAGTTGTAATCTCAGTCCTGTCAAATGTAAAGTTGTGTGTGAGTGTGTGTGTTTCTAGATGAATGTGGTTGAGGCCATTCACACTCACTAAAATTCCTACATCTGTTCTTCAGTACTGCTGCTGATGTCACTCTCCTTCAAAGATACCTTAGGACAGCTCTTCAACATATAAGCTCTGTGGTGCTTGTGATAACTGTGTAATACTATAGTGTAGCAAGGTAGTTAGGTAGGAGTTCCGATCCTGGTAACTGTATAAATGTGAAAGTGTGTGTATCCTTGTAGAGACCTGATTTTGTGGTCATTCACACTTACAACACTTCCCTTACCCCTCCTTTAGCATGGCTGCTGATGTGACTCACCTTCAAAGATATCTTTAGACAGCTCTCTAGCATATAAGCTCTGTGGCACTTATGATAACTGTGTAATATTATAGTGTAGTCAACTAGTTAGGTAGTAGTTCCAGTCCTGTTTCTGGCAACTGTGTGTGTGTGTGTGTGTGTGTGTGTGTGTGTGTGTGTGTGTGTGTGTGTGTGTGTGTGTCCTTGTAGAGACCTTATTTTGTGGTCATTCACACTTACAACACTTCCTTTACCACTGCTGCTGATGTCACTCACTTTCAAAGATACATTTGGACAACTCTCTAACCTATAAGCTCTGTGGTGCGTGTGATAACTGCGTAATGCTATAGTGTAGCAAACTAGTTAGGTAGAAGTTCCTATCCTGGCAACTGTGTAAATGTGAGCGTTTGCGTGAGAGAGTGTGTGTATCCTTGTAGAGAGCTGATTTTGTGGTCATTCACTTACAACACTTCCCTTACCCTTCCTTTAGCACTGTTGCTGATGTCACTCACCTTCAAAGATACCTTTGCACAGTTCTCTAGCATGTAAGCTCCATGGTGCGTGCGATAAATGTGGAACAATGTAGTGGCAATAATTACATAGGTATGGGTTTGAATCTCATCCCTGGCAAGTGTTTGTGTGTATACATATGTCTAGGTATGTATGTCCGTATCCCAAAGATTTTGGTCCCATTTACACCCAATACACATCTCAGTGCCTGACTTTAGCAGTCCTGCAGATATCATCCACCTTAGAAGAACCTGTTGGCAACCCTAAACCATGTAAGGTCAGTGGTGCATGTGATAAATGCATAACCATAATGGTCCAAAAGGCTAGTTAGATAGAGGTTTGAACCTCACCCTTGGCAACTGTAAATGTGTGTATAGGGTAAAATATTGTTTGGAATCTCTCACCCACTACATTACCCAATGCCAGTATTTACAAGGGCTGGTGATGTTCCTCACATTAGAAGTACCTTAGGACAGCATCAATCCTATAAGCTCCATGGCACGTGCAATAAATGTAGTACACTATAGCAGCAGTAACTGCATAGGTATGGTTTTGAATCTTATCCCTGCCAAGTGCTTTTGTGTCTTTATCTTAAAGATTTTGGCCCCATTTACACCCAGTACAAATCTCAGTGCCTGTTTTAGCAGTCCTGCAGATATCATCCATCTTAGAAGCACCTGTTGGCAACCCTAAACTATGTCAGGTCAGTGGTGCATGTGGTAAAGGCGTAACATAATGGTCCGAAAAGATAGCTAGATGGAGGTTTGAGCCTCACCCCTAGCAAATGTAAATGTGTGAGTAGGGTAAAATATTTTTTGGAATCTCTCACCCAGTACATCACCCAATGCCAGTATTTACAAGGGCTGGTGATGTTCCCCACCTTAGAAGTACTTTGGGACAACAGCCATCCTATAAGCGCTGTGGCACATGCAGTAAATGCAGTACACTGTAGTAGCAATACATGGCTAGGTAGGGGTTTGAAACTCAGTACTGGCAAGTGTGTGTATCTGTCATTAGTATTCTGTGTGAGGGTTGGTGTGATTGCGTAATAACAGGATCCATTGGGGGTGTGTTTTGCTTAATTATTATGTTGAGGACCTAGTATATGTCACAATGTCCACATTACAAGGCCAACAGTTGTTAAACACCATAGAGGTTGGTGTAGACAAAACACAGCTCTAAATGTGACAGTATGGATTAGTGAACAATATAGGCAACCCTTCTATTACTCAGAAGCCATTCTCCACCCACGTATCATACAAAAACACACTTGGTTAGGCAACAACCACTATATTGGTAGTTCCCCTGCATATTGCCTCACAGATAGTGGGACTACATGCTTGTTGTCCACAACAGTGCCTCTGACATCAGAAAGTACTTTGATGTGTTACATCTCCTGACTGAGTTTGTGTTATCCAGCAAGTAAAAGGACATGGCACCCTGTTCCATCCCCTCAGTAGCCCAATCGATGTGTACAGTGGCCCTTTTGCCCTGTTCCCCACTGGATGCCTGCAACAACTGTAGAGTCTGCAAACGTACCCCACAAAGGGAATACCATGTCTTATACACATGCCCTGTATGGACAGACGTCACTAAATCCACTGAATACCCATGTCATACTGTCAATGTAGGTGCAATCACTACCTCAGTTACATAGCCAGGTCTTACCAAATGAGGTCAGGAATGCTACATCAGAAGATACCAGTCTGTCCACACAACATGCCCCAGAGAGCTCAACCACACTTCCACACATCAATGAACATGCATGTGGGACATGCACAACCTAGACACTGTCCATGTTATGGAATATAGATCACATACATGGGAAGCAGTGCACATCACTGGCCACCCACAATAGAAACCTGGATGAGTGGATGGGGAATACAATACCCACCCCTGGGGACCACTCCAGTGACTATACTCCTGAGCCACACTTGGGACTATTGTCATGTGGCCTGATGCCAAGGTATTCTCTTGGGCTAGCCTTGTAAAGCCTTCAGGCCCATTCACCTACTACACACCTATGAAGCAATGAACCTATGGATGTCAGTACTGGCAAATGTGTGTGTGTTTGTGTGTGTGTGTGTGTGTGTGTGTGTGTGTGTGTGTGTGTGTGTGTGTGTGTGTGTGTGTGTGTGTGTGTGTGTGTGTGTGTGTGTGTGTGTGTGTGTGTGTGTGTGTGTGTGTGTGTGAATAGTAATCCCAGTGTGTTTGGTTGATGAATATCCCCTGTGGATGTGGTTATTAGCAGATGGAGGTGTGTCCAAACCAGAACATGTACCATTCTCCATTCTACAACAGATGTTGTACATCAACATGCACCTATGTACAACCCTCATCCCTATAATATTTGAGGCATATGCAATCACTGTGTTACAGACTGGGAATTACTGTGCACATACTGTACCTTCCCTATGACATGGTGGATGTGTCACCACAATGCCATACCCTGTGGCCTTGCTGCAGGGCCACATCCTGGTGACATACAGATGCCTAGAACAGAAATGGATACAACATGTGAGAACACCTTCACTCAGCACTTCACTTGTGGGGGGAGAGAGGGGTAAAGCTGGCAATGAATGTGTTGCCAAGACTGTGGCCAATATCTGTTGGCTCAATGATAGGTATTAGTTTTGTGTAATAACTCGCAGCACTTGTGTTTAATGCTGTGGAGGCTGTTGATGTGACTATCAAGTCTGTTGTGACTGTTGTCAGTGTCTGCTGTATCTCTGCTGCCATAGATGCCTGTCAGAGACTCCATGAGGGATCCAAAGTTGTGTTTGAGGCTAATAAGGGAGTTCAACAGTCATGGGACACCACCTTTCCCTGCAGCAGTGTCCTCCTTCTGATGTACACTTTAGTGATGCTAGGGGACCATCACATTGTCTCCCCAGTGTTTGGGTTCTGTTGGCTCTGGCTAGTAGTGTGCATTCCTGTACCTGTTTGTACAGTGTCTATGTGTATGATTCCACAGTCATGCAGCTACATCCCATTGCCTTGGGTGCAGAGAAGACATCCACCCCTGTTTTCATGGCTGCAAAGTCAGCTTTGGTGAGATTTTTCCAGGTGGTTATCTTTGTAGGGGGTGTAGCTGACATGTTGATTTCCATGTTGATTACAGCCTGTGTGAATCTCACCATGCAGGGATTGACATCTGGGGATGAGCAACGGTCCCATATTTAAGTGGTCAACGCAGGTCAAGGGTGTTGCATCCTCTACCAGGGGTCAGTATGAGCTGGTCTAAGGCAATGGAAATTATGAATCCCAGAAGTGTTGGGCCACTATGCTGGCGATTGGCTACATTCCCCAGGTGATGGAGGGGTAGTTGAAGACTCGTACTATGTCAGTGTTGCATTGGACCATCAGAGATGGCAGGGTGTTGAGGAATGTGCATTGACAGTCTAGGGACATAGATGTGGACCCATAGCAGGCTATGGTTTGGATTGCTCTATTACTCCAAGGCAGTTGTACCGGAAGTATCTCCAATGCATCATGATGGGATAATAATCTGGAGGTGTTCCTATCCATAATGAATATGGAGACAACACCACCTGTGGAGGTGTGGCATGATCCATGTTTGGGGGCTGACACTGTGGAATGTGTCATAGCCTGATAGTGCAGGTCTGCTGTCTGCTGCTGTGAACCACATCTCCATTACAGCTGATGTGTCCTCCACTCCAACTGTTATGAGTGACTGCATCCTGACAGTTAGATGTCCACTGTTGAGCAGCATGACCCTAGCTGTTATGGTGGTAGTAACATTAGGAACACTACCTAATAAGGCACCATAGGGGTGGCAAGACACGTAGCTAATACCTGGCACCCCACCGGTGACAGATGTAAGACATCTGTGGCAAGTCATTTGGTTCTCTCAATTATGCCATCCCAAGCAGAGAGGTCCTGGATCCCCTGAGAATGACACATAACATGTAAGCCCATGTTGCAGTCAACCATCTGTTGACAGTACCAGAGCATCATTCTGGGTGACAGCAGTACACTGCCTAGGGCTACTGTCACACCTGCCTGGATCGCATAATCAGAGAGTTCAACCATGTCTCCTATCATGTAGTCCAGGGAGGTGTGTCCCAAGTCGTTAACACCCACATGGATATGGAGTGATACTTGTAGTTGTTGTGGAGTGACATGACTGGCTGTGTCATGTGTTAGATGCTGGCATGTGACTGATATTTGGCTGTTACTTGCTCCATATTCAACCTAGTGAGTGGGATGTATATGCCTCAATATTGAGTTACCCATGATCACTGTATTGTGCAATGTGGTTATCCTTAGGGTCTTAGGTTGGGGGCATAATGTGTAGGTTAAATATGTGTCCATTGGCATGTACCATGTCATGATGTCTGAGTGAGTGTCTGCCTTGGTGGTCTGTGCTGTTTGGGTAGATGTCCATTGAGTGCCTCTGGGAAGGTGGGTGTGTGGCTTTTCACTGTATGTCATGGCTGTCAAAGTGGGTGTCATGGTGAGCTACATTTTCCACATGGTGTGGTGCAGGTGCTGATCTTATCCTCTTGACCTGCTATTCCAGTCTTTGCTGGAGAGTGCATATGTCCACATTGGGTGATATACAGGTAACCCTCACAGGTCTGAGTGTTTGGAGTTTAGAGGGGAAGGTTGTCTGTGTATATGTGGCAGTTGCAACAGTGCCCCAGAATGGACATGTGCACCAGGTTAATGGGTGAAAACACAGATAACTGCCCTTCAAACATGCCAGGAGGGGTGGACATAACTAGTAAGTACTGGGGCAACATCTGTGATGAACGAGTACTGCTGACAGCTCACAGGCGTGCCACACTTCATAATACAATAACCTGGTGAAGTGCCAAGCCATAATGCTAGTTGAAGTACAAGACAGAAGGAACTAGCATGATTTACAGGTGAAACAGAAGACAGATTGTCTGCCACCTGTAATACTTTACCACAGCTGTGCAGTTATCAGCAACTTTGGCCATGTGAAAATTCATTAACTCTGTATAGTGCGTGCGGTAACTGCGTAACACTATAGTAGACATACCTAGATAAGCAGGAGTTCTAATCACAGTACTGGAAGGTGTGTATATATGTATATATGTGTGTATAAATCATGCATTATCTGGATCATACCATTTTGACCTGTGTACTACCCTTTACACTTCCTTTCACTCCAATTTAGTAGACCTGTTGATGTCATCTACCTCAAAAGTACCTTTGGTAGAGTAGGGTATGTATAAGCTCTGTGGCATGTCTCATAACTGTGTAGCACTGTAGTAGGCATGCCTAGATAGGCAGGAGTTCTAATCCCAATACTGGCAAGTATGTGTGTGTGAATCATGTACTGTCTGGTTCATACCCTTTTTGACTGTGTACTACACTTTACACTTCTCTTCACTCCAATTTAGTGGACATGTTGATGTCATCCACCTTAGAAGTACCTTTGGAAGTGGTGGAAATTAATACCTGCGTCTATATTAGAAGCATGAAAATGCTTCTGTGCGAATACAGAAACAGCGACACATATTCATTGAATCGCATTTAAGCAATTCGATGAATATGTCATAGGGCAAGGAGATAGTTGGCCAACTTCATAGAGTTGCCCTTTCCTTCCCTCTAGTGTGATCTTGGAGTTGGTATATTTAGTTAGGGGGTGTGGGGGGTGAAGCCCTCCACCTGTTTATGGTGTTAAATTATTTTTTTTAGTGAACGGCCGCGTAAGTTTTTTCCCTAGGGAAAATTTCACTTACATGCCATTCACTATTTTTACGTTTCATGCATTATGTGTTGACTTTTATGTAGTCACACATATGCACTTTTGGTCTTATAATATAGACCCAGAATGCCTAGATAGGCAGGAGTTCTAATCCTAATACTGGCAACTGTTTGTGTGTGTATGTGTGTGTGTGTGTGTGTGTGTGTGTGTGTGTGTGTGTGTGTGTGTGTGTGTGTATGTGTGTGTGTGTGTGAGGATCATATCATGTGTGGCTTATACCATTTTGATGTGTATACCATACACGACTGGTGATCACCTCCCGCTGCCATTACTTTATATAGTGTGGTGACAGCATCTGCCTCACATGCTGCAGATTAAACTATTGTACAGTCCTCTGCACAGATGTGTCTGGAATATCCATATGTTTGAAATCTATATGTGCTCAGAAGTGGTCTGTGTGCCTTAACAATGCCCATGTATGTGATATTATAGCCAGATAGGCCACATTGAGTGTACTAACACATATGGCAGTATGACGTATCATACCTGACTGAAGCATCATGTTGATAGAATGTCTGCCACCCTCACAGGTGGCTTGCCTTGTAGGTGCAATATATGAGTACAGATGCTTGGTTTTACAAGTGAACTGTACCTGTTATGGGTCACATTAAAGGCTGGAAGAGATGTGGACTGTCATATTGTGGTTCTAATTAGTATGTAACAGGAACACCCTGCATCTTAAGAGGGGTGTGTACACAATTTATATCCACTGTGTAGCAGTAATGTGTCATGCATGACCTTACCTTAGGCCATTTGTCCAGCACAATTTGCTGGCCTCTGTCCAGACGTCTTGGCACTGGCAAGTTGTAGGTATGCTACAGGAGTGTTGAATTCATATCAGACAGGCCCCAGTGGTGACCACTGTGATGCAATACAGTTAACCCCAGCACAAGTGAACATGCACAATAAGCAATATAGCTATTACATAAAGCAATATAGCTATTACTTATGGTTGTGTGCATGGTAAATTGCATGCACTTCACATGCCTGGGGTAATTGCCAGGCAACAACATAACAATGTAATACTCACCAGCTTTAGGCTGCTGTCCCATATGCAGACCAGAAGGTCCTAGGTAGTTGTGAGAGGGAGTTATTGTCAGCAGATTCACATGTGGCCTTGGTATAGGATGGATGCAGCATGTCTGCACATCTACAGTACTAACCGTAATAATACACGATGTCCTGTCCTCACCATAGATGTGCATCTCTGTGCATTAGAAAACCCCACCCATAACTGCAATCGGACCTGACACATGCATGTAGATACAATACAGATACATGCATGTCTGATACATTAGTGTACTAATCCCCACTGGGCCCTTACCTGCACGCTCCTCATCCAGTGTGTGTGTGCAACCCACCTCCACAATGCTTCCCTCAGTGTTATGGCTTGTGCATTCGGTGTGTGGCCCAAGTGTGGTGAGGAGCTCCTAGGTGAGTGTCAGTGGGGGCTGGATGGCTGGGCCCCCACCTGTGGCTAGCTGGTCCCTCGTTACAGCAGCAGCCCATTGATGGGCATGGCATTTGAGGTTGGTGGCCTGATGCTGCACATGCACATAAGTTCTGCTGTGCAGGCCAGCATCATTTACCCTGTGGACCACACTGTTCCACAGGGCAGTCCTCTCTCGCACATTTTCTGCTCTCCGTCCACATGACAGGGCAAAATGTCCAATCACATATTGGGTGATGATGTCTGTTTCCCCAACAGAGAATGCTGGTAGGCAAGCACTCTGCATGTTACCTGGAAGACATAAACAGGAAAAGGTCACAGGACCTCATACGGTTGTCAAAATGCACATCAACAGTGGGTATTGCTTGCAGATAATCCAAACTATACCATAAACCTCCAAGCTATCATAGCTATAGCAGCTTGCATTACACGCCTGTCCCTGAGCTATCTTATCCCACCCCCCAATGTTGGATACTTGGTTGCATAATCCTCTATCCTTCATTCATTTCTGTGTAGAGGGTTGACAGTGGTCATCTTCCATGTGGATGGTGTGTGTATGGTGGCAGGTCTGTGTTTGACTGTGGTGTGTGATGGAGCTCTGAGCACATGCTTGAGTTCATGTAGGAGGCAGACACTGATGTTATTATGCCCCATGGAGATATGCTGTTGTTGCCATCAGTAGGCAATATGTACATGCTCACAATTGCTGAGGGGAGGAGTGTGGTTGATGTGCATATCTCCATGTATGACTGGGATGGACAGGGTGGCGATGTTCCCACCTAACCTGTGTGATGCAGGTTGCCTATTTTCATGGCATGTGTGTATGAGGTGTTCTTTACCCCCAGTACAGGGTGAATTGTGCTGTTGCATCTGAGACTTACAACATACATGGAGACATGGGTGCAATTGTCCTTGGTGGTGTGGATATGTCTGATTCATAGTCATAGTCAGCCTTACAGGACATCACTTGTGAACATATGTGCTTGCTCAGATATAGGTGAACTTGCTTCAGAGTTGTTGCCTGCACCTATGTGTCCCTGTACAGCCAATGTAGCAATCTGTTATGTGGTTTGTGTATTGCTGCTGTCCACCAAAGTGGATTACTCTACCTTGGTCGAGGCTGGATATACACGTCAGGTACTGCTGTGTCCATATAGCAACAGTGGATATAAAGGGTACACACCCCTGATACACCTCCTGGTATTTGTGCAATTGGAACATGACACCACAATAACTCATTTTATAACAATTCTCACCTGTAGTGTGACCTATAACTTGTACAATTCAATTGAAAACATAACAGTCTGGTCTGTGAAAACATATGGAAATAATACTCAGTACAATAAGCCATTTGAATGAGTATGCATACCCTTAAACTTCTGTATGCACCTCTTGAGATGGTTACAGCATTCATCCGTCTTGGTCTGGACGCTAACATCATGGCACATCTTCACTTAGCAATAGTTGTTCACCTTCCTAGAAACACCTTTGATTGTTTTTCAATGGAATTGAACAGGTTAGGCGTCACATTCAAGATGAGAAACATTATGAAATGGTCTTCTGTGGTCTGATTGTCATACAGCACACAAACCTGGCATTCCAACAGGGGTGTGTACACTTGTGATATCCACTGTATATAGGTGTTGATATAGCTGGTAGTGGTAGGCATGGACAAAGGGTCATAACACAGGTGGACACTTCTCTGATTAATACCTGATAATCATGCCTACTCCAGTACCCACATTAGTGTCAGGGCAATGCAACCACCAGTAGCTGTACACATATATGTTTGTTGTATGCACTGATACTGATATTACACACACGTGCAACATGCACAACCTATTTAGCTGACTGCTTGAAACCCATGTGATTAGTTTTGTGCCTTCCAGTTGAACATATGCATATATACATGTGCTCAGGGGATACCTGGTATACATTTCTGTTGAATGTAAATATGGCACAATGTATTTACGGTCTTGCTGCTCAGTCATACTTCTCAACCTGTTACAGCAGTACGTCTGGACAATGGCACACATAAATGGGTGTCAAAAGGGACATTAGTGCTGATACTGTATTAATATAGCTGCACCATACATTAGTATGTTGATTGCACAGTAGGGTTTGGCATCACTGTGATAACCTGGAAGATGTCCAATAGTCATAAGTAGGCTATTATGTTACAATGCCATTGCTCACAGACCTGCCAATGGTGTGGCTGACATAATACAGGTTTTTGTGTATGTGACTACAGATATCAATCACAAATATGCTTATTGTCCAGCAGAACACTGTACGGTTGAATGTTATTAATTCAATTTATCACATGCAGTTCAACACACATGTCTGCAACAGCACTCTACTATGCACATGCCCTCTATAGGTGTCTTAGCTTTACAAGGCAAATGTGTCAAACTCACAATCACAGGTAACATGGATATGGAAAACATCCCATTAACTGGCCTAGCAGTGGCACAGTCACAACCGTTTGACAGACACCCCTGCGGTTGTCATATATGAGCTGTCCTTTCCCAGGTGAGTCAGGCTCCTGAGCTGTGATCCCACCTCACAACCTCTCAAAGCTTCACATCTGGACAATGCCTAAAATGATGGGGGGGGGGGTTAAATAAGGACAGTCTTTAAATATATTTGTTACAAACATGGGAAGTTCGTAGAATTATACATTTAGCATTACAGTGAATATTCTTAAGGATGTGGAGTCTTAAACTCAAATGTTTGTCATTACCTGATAACTTCAATCCTCAGCTATTTGCCAGAAAAGTACAGATCTCAGGAGGAACAGAAAAAAATGCATGATGGTAAAATGTGGACATTCTCTGTGAGGATCTGTACAGTTCAGAGGTATGTCTGTGATATCTCCCACTGCAGAGAGGGCCAGATGTTATGGCCATAGCAGCTGTTTAGCAGGACATTAGTACAACATGTCTTGTTGGGACATATATTCCTCCAAATCATATTTCCCATTATTACAGACCAGGTACTACATTCAATTATTTGCTTACATGTTCCACTTACCTTTTTTCTTTCTTCTCTTTTCCATTTTATGTTTCATTTGTTATTTCTCTCTCTCTCTCTCTCTCTCTCTCTCTCTCTCTCTCTCTCTCTGTGCACTACAGGGATAGAGCTGGTTTGAATAGGTGGCAGCATGGCTTTTGTAGGTGATGCTCATGACCAGGTGATGACCTGTGCACCTATTGGGGTTCCCCACTTGCTAATTGCATGCAGAGCAGCTGTGTAGTTCTTCCAATAGCGAATGTCATGACAACACACTCCTATAAATGAGTACTCCATGTGGGCGTTGGCCCTTTCCCTTACTTGTGAGGAAGACATACTGCAGTTGTGGGAGCTACTACCTCTTACAACAAGACTTGTGGAGACTAAATGGTGGGGATGGTTCAAGACTTAGGAGCAGAATGTGAGTATTACTGTTATATGTTTGGAATACTGCCAGTTTAACAGGATTTGTTTGCACATGCTACTTGTGCATGGGTTTCAGTCTCAAGGTTCTGTCTCCGCATAGCTCTCAACTGTAGGGCCATCTACATAATGGCCACAGGTCAGCCTGTTATGTAATGGCTGTTCCCCAGACAGGTGTTGTCCTTGGCAAATCAGTAGCATATTCTGGTGATTGCATTATGTAGATGGTAACATCCATTTGTTTTTCTGACTTTATATTCCTCAGAAAAAATATGATAAAACAAACCCTGTAACACCAGCAACTTTCTCAATGTATAACAGCAATATTTCATGTATGGCCATGTATTTGGGCTTCTGTCCACCAATTATGTCAGGCTTTGTCCAGATGTCATACAGTAGTAGATGGATAGGTATACTGGTCTATCATTATTTAGTGCTGTAATTCCTGCTGAGGGGAATGGCTGGGAAACATGTTGAAGTCTGTGCATTCAAGAGGTAGGTGTATAGAGAATGCTCTTAGATGGCCTTGTAACATATTTTATGTGGGAGACAGTAACACATGTTTTAAAACTAGGCTGTTAGAACACATCAGACATATTACTGATAATAAATACGTCAGTTCTATAGATTACATTTGAATAAATCACACCATGGGGACAGTAGTGGGTCTCAAGGTACTGTTTCTGAAAATGTCTGCTCCTCAGTGTGCTGCAACATTCATAAAAGGTCAATTGTTATGTACAGACTTCAATGTATTAATATTAACTGTAATACTTTATCCCGTAGGGGTTAAATGATGAGTGCAATTGGAGACTGTGTATTCAATTATGTAATTAGGTGTTAATTGCTTCTTGAGATAAAGGCATGTACTTCTGGTGATGTTTACTCCTTGAAGGCTTTGGTCAAGACATCAGAGTATAATAAACATGTGTGAATTACTGGCTGGTTGGATTTTTCTTTGCTATGTTCAGACATTTTATTTATTTTGTTAAGAGATTGTTGTATGTCTGGCCATTATGTATGGCCTATCATGATTTTGTAGCAGTGTACTGTTCACTCATTTATTTGGACTGGGGGGGCAGATGTGAGTGTCATGGCTGCTTTTGTATCCAGCTCTGCATGCTGCACCAGTTGTGGGTGGTTGTATGGGCATTTTGGGATATGTATATATATATATATATATATATATATATATATATATATATATATATGGATTCACTTTATATCCTCGAAATACCGAAATGTCAAAATTTGGTATGTCAAGTCTATAAGTCGAAACCTAACAAGAACTTCAAAATCTCAGAAATTTTGAATTAAATCTTGCATACACACACACACACACACACACACACACACACACACACACACACACACACACACACATACACACAAGCTCTGTATTACATAAAAGCAGGGGGGCAAGCAACCCTGCACCCCCCGTATGGGGGCTGCACCCCCACACCCCCTACTTAAATATTCTAACTCCAAGGTCACACTACATGCAAAAACACACAAAACACCACCATACAAGCTACATTCTCCTCACACACACACATCACAGCAACAAAACACACTAACATACACAACAGCCCCATCCAAAACGCTTAACACATCAGCACTTACCTGAATCCATAACCACAGCGAAATACCAGAAGCGCTAATTCAAAACCTCCGGAATGCAAAGTTTTGAATTTCGCTCTTCTGAGGTTTCACTCTTTTTAGAATTCCACTTTATGGGCTTGAAATACTGAATTTCGAGATATATATATATATATATATATATATATATATATATATATATATATATATATATATATGTGTGTGTGTGTGTGTACACCTCAGTATTTATTGGTAATATATCTATATATTGTTGTACATATATATGGATCTCCCTATATATCTCACTCTCTCTCTATGTATGTTTCTATTAGATATATATATTTATAGATACCAGTCCTTCCTAATTACACACTTGTCTCTTCCCTTTTGTAAACTGGCTGTAAAGAAGGGTATGTTTGAGAAAACATCCTCCAGCAATTTGGCTGTGGTGGTTTATTGGTAAATTGCATAGGCTATGGTGTGCAGGGTCCTGGGTTCAAGACCTGCAAGGGCTGTTTATTTTGTTGCTAGGCCAAACAAGGACTGTTTGATACAGAGTGGTTAATGCAGTTTTGAGCAGCTTTGAGTGTGTTTGCCTGGGTTTGTGTGATGGTAAGTGGTGCTAACATATGGTTAAACAATTAGGTGCTCATACTGTGTAGGTTTCACTTACCAGTGCGCAAATCTGCTTAGCATTTAC
>NC_056745.1:442907198-443114698 GCF_019279795.1 Protopterus annectens
GATGGTCAAGCGGTTACTTACCTGGAGTGAAATATCAGTGTTCCAGGATGTTGTTGGTCCTTTCATCTCAGTGATATGGGTTTTGGGTAAGTGAAATTTCTATATATATATATATATATATATATATATATATATATATATATGGGTCTATATTACTTGATCGAAAATTCAGATGTTCGAACACATAATGATCGACCCCAATTGAGCGAAACGGCAGAATGTTGAACACGTAAATGGAAATCTCTGTAAGGGGAGATTTCCAGTTACTGCAATGTAGAGCGGTCTCGGAGTTGGTATATTTAAGTAGCAGGGGGTGTGGGGGTGCAGGGGGGCTTGCCCCCCTGCATAAAGCAGTTTAATGGTTTGTTTGGGTTTTTGTTAATTTTTTCCAGCCATTCAACATTATGCCAGGTCGCTTTGGGGTCGATCATTATGTGTTCAAACATCTGAATTTTCGATCACGTAATATAGACCCTATATAGATATATATATATATATATATATATATATATATATATATATATATATATATATATATATATATATATATATATATATATATAGACTGCAAAACCAAATCCAGAACAGAAGCAGGGTCCAAACACGGAGTATCACAGCAATCACTTTATTGATTTAGTGCTTTAGTCGGCCTTAAGCCTCAGACTTCATCAGAAACACATAAAATGAATTTCATGAACTTAAATACCTTCCATGATAGTCACATGGTACATAAAAACACTCCCCACAATTAGTTGAACAATTAATTCTTAAGGAAAACGTTTTTTGAAAAAATGCATATATAAATCTAAAAAAACAGCAAAAAAAATATTTAAATTGACTCTATAAACATACTCTTATTTCAAAACATTAATAAATATATAAGTATGTATCAAAAAACTCATTTTTAAAAATGCATGTACATCAAACAGTATTTGAATGAATATTTATTTATATACTCAAACATTCACATATTTATTTTAGTATTTATATTTATTTCTAACTTCATTCAAATACTGTTTGATGTAGATGCATTTTTAAAAATGAGTTTTTTGATACATACTTATACACTTATTAATGTTTAGGAATAAGAGTATGTTTATAGAGTCAATTTAAATAATTTTTGCGTTTTTTTTTTTAAATTTATATATGTATTTTTTCAAAAAACTTTTTCCTTAAGAATTAATTGTTCAACTAATTGAGGGAAGTGTTTTTATGTTCCATGTGGCTATCATGGAAGGTATTTAAGTTTGTAAAATTCATTTTATGTGTTTTTGATGAAGTCTGAGTCTTAAGGCCGACGAAAGTGCTAAATCAATAAAGTGATTGCTGTGATACTCCGTGTTTGGACCCTGCCTCTGTTCTGGATATATATATATATATATATATATATATATATATATATATATATATATATACATATATATATATATATATATATATATATATATATATGTGCATATATATATATATATATATATATATACATGTATACACACACACACACACACACACACACACACACACACATATATATATATTTATATACATGGGAAAAGGTTTTAATGTATATGTATATATATATATATATATATATATATATATATATATATATATATATAGATAAATAGATATACATACACCTCATGTGTATGTGCATGCTTTTGATGTGTTCAGTGTACAGATTAAAAGCCTGTGGGTTAACTAAGAGGACAAGTGTAAAGAGTGCAGATTATAGTTTCAGGTGGTGTCTTAGGAAAATTACTCCCCCCCTGAAAAGAAAAAAAATATATATATATATATATATATCTTTCTTTCTATATATATATATATATATATATATATATATATATATATATATATAGATAGATATAGATATGATATGGGAGCACTGAATTTTGTCAATACTTGCTTTGGTTGGCATTTTAGTTGATAAAAGTTGGTCAGCTAAGCAGATAGTCAACAGGTGTGCTCAATTTTTCGGATTCGGGAATATGCCATTTCCCCGATATTGTGCAACCACAGAGTTAGCATATGTAATTAGTGGTGTGTCTGGGTGGCACAAAAATTATCTGCCTGCAAAAAACAAAGTTTTTTGTTGTTTTCTGCAAGTTAAACTATGCATGCCCCAGGGTTATTACTTGACACATGAGCAGTACTGTGTCAACATTCGCAGTGTTAGCATCTTATGGTAGATGTTTTGACAGTCGATGTTTGTGTTTTATGACTATATTCAGGACATCGTGAAACACTTGGCATGATTAAGCCAATTCATAATGCGTAGATTTAAAGTGACTTACTGACTAGCACATTCATCACCGGAAGTAAAGTTAATTTTCAGACCTATTGTCAATTTTAAGGTAGTATTATTATTTATCAAGGATATCATTATGTCGCAGGTGATTCCTCTGAGGCCCAAATTTGAATTCTTAGAAGGCCAGATCACCCTAAACCAGATTAATTACCACCTTAAAGCTAGCTGTTGAACAATTATTTTCCTTGCAGATCGTGGTATCTTAAAACCGTAGCTGTAATTCCCATTAATCACAAAACCATTCTGCTAAGAGACTTCAACTGTCCATCAGTAAACTGTTTACCCTGTGCCGCCATGCCCATGTCACCATGCCCAATGTTCCCTTAAGTTTATAAATGCTAACTCCCTTTTATAAATTGTTGTTTGGGCTTAAGGAATTGTACACAGAGTTACCTCAGCTATGTGCCCCTAAACCCTACCCTGTGAAAATGACAAGTACATTCAACCTCATCGTTCCACAATCTCGATCTCCCTGATCCAGCTACTCCTGAATCCAGGCCACTAACTGAATCTAGGTCACATGGCTTGTAGTCAGGCTTTATCTCTCTTTGCCTCAGAGTTGGTTTTGTGGAGGGAGGCACAGATTTGATTACCCTAAAAGTAGGTCCTTCTCTACCACAATTCCATGAGAATGAACATTGCTCTTTCAGTACAGGACTGAGAATGCCTAGGCTTTAAACTCCAAGTTTCAGTATTCTGTGGGAAACACGTTGATAACCCATTTCCCCTGAAAACCTGTATATATCTGAATTTGCCTGTTCAGCAAATACTTCTGCTGTACAGCACCTTTGGAAAATAGCCTAAACATTGTCCCTTCAGAGTCAACATTTTAAAAAGGGGACTCAAATTATAGCCCAGGTTGTTCACTATGACTAGCTGAAAAGGGTCCAGTTTGTCCTGATCTTCCTACTACAGAAACAAATAAATAACTAAGTAAGTTTAAGCATCCTTGGATTTGGACCACCATCAAAAAGATATATCAGCTGGTAGCCCACTTGCAAAATCAAATAACTCTCACAGCTTGGGTAGGAGCTTGTCTCCAATCAAGTTGTTAAAGTTCAGTATCACTCATAAGTTCACAGGTTCATATGTTGTTACTTGGCAATTAACTAGGTAGATAATTTATAGCCTAGAAAGCAAGGCTAAAGCAATTTTTTTAATAAATAACTCGAGTACAAAAACTTTTAGCTTAAGGTCCTATGCAATAGAATGTAGAAAAGGTTGCTGCCAAACTTAGGCAGCCTGTAATAAGAAAAATAGTCACAGATCCTATAGAGGTATTTGAGATATTTTGGAAATGCTATGAAAATCTGTATAAAGCAGAGGAATGTGAAAACCAAGAAAAGACACAAATGAAAACATTCATGGAAGACTTGATTATGCCAACAGTACAGAAGATACAAGGAAATTAGATAAAAATGTTGAATAATCAATCTCCAGTAACAGTATTCCTGTGGAAGTTTGTAAGTTGGGAGGGAAGAAAGTGATAAAGATCTTTTGTTTAGTATTATTTTAAAAGAGGACAAGTATCATCAGCACCTTGAAAGAAAGCTGTGGTGGCTGTATCACCCACAGAGGGTAAAGACCCTACTGAGCCAGCTTCATATTGATCCATTCCAATTTTATACCATTATAAACAATTGTGTCCATACTAGCTAAGAGAAGGGCAAAAGTGTTGCCAAAATTGATAGATATGGATCAATGTGATTTTGTGGAGGGGAAGCAAACATATGACAATTTTAGTAGAATAATGGCGATCCAGAGGGAAGCAGAGTGTAAGAAAACACCACTATTGTTGGTGAGTCTTGATGCGAGAAGACATTCAATTTAGTCTCCTGGTATTTTATGAGTGGAATAATCATAGCATTTGCATTACCTGACATAATAATAGGGCTAATTAGGAGAATATATGAAGAGTCAGAAGCAAGAATTGAGGTAGAAGGTTTCCTCTCTGATAAGTTGTGTTTGACAGACAAATTAGTCAGGGGTTTCCTCTTTTCCTTTTGATATTTGCTTTATATTTAGAGCCATGGACAAAGAAAATGATGGACTTACAAATTCAAGGATATAAATGGTATGGTAATCAAGAAAAGTTAGCTTTATTTGCAGATGATATTTGTTTTGTACTTGATAAATCCAGAAAAAGACATTTCAGTGTTGCAGACAATTCTAAGCCGGTTTCAAGTTTTTTTTTCAGGAAATAAAATAAATGAAGATAAAACAAAGGCAATAACAGTAAACTATGTACCCACACATAAAATGGTTCAGCAATACCCGTATGTACTGTATGGGGACAGCAAGTATTTAGATGCATGGGTTAAAAAGGATGCTATCATGGCAACTAAGGATATGTGGGAAGCAGCTAAACAAAAAGTAATACAAAACCTGAGAAGCTGGAGACTCTTGGTTATGGATATGGATGGCAAGATACAAGCAGTGAAAATGTTTCTAGTCCATTTAGTTTTATATATATTTTTATCAACCAGAAGAGAAGCTATGGACCACAATTAATAAAGGGCCAAAAGAATTTATTTGGGATGGGAAGAGGCTAACTATTAAGTGAGCTAATTTCATTTTCTCTATAGAACAAGGTGGTTTAGGATTGCTTAATGTTGAGGAGTACTGGTTATGTAGTTGTTGTTTTTCTTGTTGTTTTTATTTTGACTTTTCCCGGTTAAGGGTCGCCACAGCGGAACTCCGGTCTGCTAATGATTGGCAGTCGATTTTTATGGTGCCGAGGTGCCAGCCCGATGCCCAACCTTCAATGAAGGCATGCCCATTCACGCATGTCTTTTGAACGCCACTCGACCGTGGGGAGGACATGCAGACTCCACACAGAAGGTGCTCCAGCTGAGAATCAAACGGGAGAACCTTTGCTGTGAGGCGACAACACTACGGTTGCACCACCGCGACTTTAGGGTTATGTAGTAAAAGCACATATATATAACACAAGCTGAAGTTTATAAATCTAAGTAGATAGGGATGATGATGATAAAATGGGGGAGGGGAGAGAGTTCAAGAAGTAAGGAGAGAGTAGGATTTTGGATGCAGGTCATTAATGAGAATAACAACAATGATTCAAAATATTATAGTCATAAAGTAGGAGAGATTATTTTAAGAACTAAGTTAATATGGGAATGTAGAAAATATTTTACTAATAGGAATGACTGCAAGTAAGGTATAGAAAATACAAGAAAGGACTAGAATTTACTAGAGAAGATTAGCAAAAGAACCAAGGTATTGGGAGCAAATGACTAGAGAGGGAAACGTAATAGACAGGGATGAGGCCAGGCAGAAGTTTGGACTGCAAGGTAGAGACTGCACTCCCTAGCAGGGTTTGATAGAGTATAGTCAAAAAGAAAGGGATAGGGGAGTGCTACGCGAAAGACCAGCTCTGGTAGTGTTTCTAATCGAGTCTAGAACAGAAGTTGCTATTAAAAATGAATAATTAGTAGGGCATATAAAATACTGCATCACTAGAAAACTCGATCAGAAGACATTAGAAAAGATTGGGAAGAGAATATGGAAAAACAATATACAAAGGAACAATAGAAGGACATCTATAAGGCTCCCGGGTATGCAACAAAGCCCAAAAGGTTTAAGATTTTTGCTCGGAAGTGTTTGCATGGGCATTTTATACTGCAATCAGACTTCAAAGCAGTTTTTCTCATCTCCAGCATTTGTTATCTATGTGTGATGGAAGAGAAAGGGAGACAGAGGTAATGTGGAACATGGTGTTTTGAAATTGCAATGAGTTGGCAGATTTTAAATTCTGTATGGAGTATTTAGTCAGACGGTTTGGAGGAATAAGTGGTTGTAACTAAGGAAATTATTCTTTTGAGTTGAGTTGTAGGATCTGAATTGCTCAGCCATGGTAAGGTCTTAATAAGTTTAATGCTACTGGCTGCCAAAAAAGCAATTACTATGAAAAAGAAATCAAGACCTAAGCCAACTGTAACTAATGTACTGAATATTGTGAAGGATGTAAAAGAACTGTAGAGGATATCTTTAGAAAAGTAAAGGAGACAACTATATCTAAATAAGTGGAATTTGTGGAAAAATATGTGTAGAATAATGTTCAGGAGGAGTGAAGTTTAAGGGAAGGCAGGAACTGGGCAATTTATGTAGTGTTGGAGTGAATGATGATTGTTAAAAATAAAGCATATGTGTATAATACATGAACATTAAAAATGCTTGCTGGGATTTGTTTTCTCTTCTGTTATTGTATATGTACCTATTTCACTGTGTACAGTGTAAGAATTTAATAAATGTGTTAAAAAAGGATACAATAATACACTCTTTGGCATTTAGCTTGAGACCATGGTCATATTATAGCACTGCTTATTTATATGCGGTAGTTGCTCTTGTAGAACCTGTATGTTTCCCAGGGTACTTGAGAATGGCCTCAAGTTTAAAGTCATAAGCAAACGTAATCAACTAAAGGCCTCTAATGTCAGTTTTGATGTCAGATAAGTTTATACGTACCCAAAGAATGGCGTACGGCAACTGTGGTCCCACTCCACAAAGGCGGTGCTTCTACGGACCCTGGAAATTACCGCCCCATAAGCTTGATGAGCCTTGTCTGCAAAGCTATGGAGAGGATCATAATGGAACTCATAAATAAAGACATTGGGGACCTACAGACACTGGATCCTACCCAATTTGGCTGTGTCAAGGGCAGATCCTGCCTCTTGAACTTGGTCGACTTTTTCGAAACAGTCACTAAGGCCATTGATGAGGGTAAGGCAGTTCACACAGCCTACCTTGACCTAGCAAAAGCATTCAACACAATACCCCACTTGGGCATCATAGAAAAGCTCACCAGCTTAGATGTAAACCCATATGTCACAAGATGGGTTGCAAACTGGCTCAAGGACAGAACACACAGGGTTAGAGTTGCTGGTGCCATGTCAGACTCTAAGCCGGTCACGAGCGGTGTCCCACAGGGCTCAGTCCTGGGCCCCCTCTTGTTCGGCATTTATTTTTCTGAAGTGCAGGCAAACATAGGGGGATTGTGGCTGACAAAATTTGCAGATGACTGCAAAATGGGCACCATAATTGACACTCCATCAGACACAGACATCCTCCAGAAAGGTCTCATAGAAATGGATAACTGGTGCCAGAGCCATGGCCTTAGGCTAAATGCCAAAAAATGTATAGTCATACCCTTTGGGAAAAACAAGGTAACCCCTAATTACCACATAGGTGGTAATCCATTAAACACGGAAGAAGTTATCAGGGACCTAGGGACCCAAGTTGACAGTAACCTCTCTTTTGACACTCACATTGCCAAAGTGGTTAGGAAGACCTTCTACATTGCCCACCTGATCATGAAGGGATTCACATCCAGATCAGGAGAGGTCATTGTACCCCTGTACTCTTCACTTATCAGACCAATGATTGAGTACAACGCCCCATTCGGAATGTACCTTACCCGACACCTGCAGCAGTTGGAAAGACCCCAAAAGTTCCTCACCAAAAGCATAAAGGGGCTCAAACATATGTCATACGATGCCCGACTGAAGAAACTCCAGCTCTATTCAGTCGCATACCGTCTGCTCAGAGGTGATCTGTGCCTGACATACAAGGCCATGTCCAACCCGAATTAATGGACATGCTCCACCTCAAAAAATCCAAATCCACCAGAGCCACGAGAGCAAGAGACTTAAACCTCAACACGGATATAAATAGGACGTGCTGGAGGGACAGATTCATCACCCAGAGACTCCCTACACTATGGAACAGAATCCCAGTCTATGTGAGGCAGAGCCCCTCACTGACTCTGTTCAAGAGAAATCTTGACGAGTGGATGGGAGATCGTAGGTTTACCCCGGGAATCATCTCTGTATCACTGCTGGACAGAGGCACAGCAAACTAATGGGTATAGTATTCTCATCCTAAGGGGTGGTGAAAGCCACACACACTCTGGCTAGGCTTATAAATGCCCTAGGGCAGATAGCCTAGTATGAACCTATGAACCTATACCAAAAAGGTATGACCTCAGCACTGATCCCTACGTGACATTCCTGGTAATCAGCCTTTTGGAGGATAGTGTGCCTACATTCTTAATTTGATATCTGTGTAACAGTTTATCTATTGGGTAACATAAGTGTTTCCATTTAGTTGGTAAACTTATCTATGATGCCTGAATGAAGGATTATGTTGAAGGTACTGGTTAGGTTGTGGTAAGCTGTGTGTACTGATGTGCCATTATCCAAGGCCTCGGTTACTTTTTCAAGGAAGTCAACCAGATTACACAGGCAGTATCTACCTTTCACATTCCTAAGCTGATTTGGGTCAAGGGACATTGGGCTGCTAGTGTCTGCATCTATGAGTTCCAAATGGTGCATTCCATTTTCTTACAGACAGGGTTTGAGAGGCTTATGGGTCTGTACTTTCCAGGATCATTGGCAGGGGCCTATTTTGCATAATGGGATGACCACTGCAGTTCTCCAAGCCTGAGCATGGAGCCATATAAGAGGTTAAAGTTCTACAGGGTGTGGAGTGGAGTCGGCCAGACCATGGTTTATAGTGGCATGGAGATGTCCCAACTCATTCTCAGGCCCCAAGGAGCTAGTGTTTTTCATCTCTGAGAAACCCTTTAGGACTTATACAGGGGTGATGACAACATGATGTTAAACCTGTGCAGGCTAGATAGATATGGGAGTAAAGTTTAAATTAATTATGTCCGCTAATATGCTACCTCCATCTTCAGAGACTGAGTAGGTATCATTATGTATCATCTCCAAGCAGTACCGGATATTATTTTTAAGGTTCTTTATATTGTTTAATGGCTTATGATTGCCTTTTTCAGAGATGACACTTTTCAGTTCATGCTTAGGTTCATAGGAGGTTACTAGGCTATTGGCCCTAGGGCCGTTATAAGCCTAGCCATGTTATACCCTTGTTCCGTTATTGACCAAGTTGTATGGTCTATATTTGCAGAGTGAGTCTATGATCAGCACCAACTGCCCTTATCCAAGGGGGATGTAGGTGATACACCCAGGGAAAATTTATGGTCTCCCATCCAGTTATCTAAACTATGCTTAAATAGGGTCATTGAGGAGCTCTGTTTTATGTGAATTGGGAGTTTGCTCCAGAGGAGTGGCAATCTCTGGGAGACATATCTGTCTCTCCAGCATGTCGTGTTAATGTCGCAGGCTAGGTTAAGATCCTTAGCTAGTGAATCTTGTCCCATTTGACTTGCAGATGTGCAGCATTTCCATTAGGGCAGGGTCCAAGACTGCTCTGTAGGCCAGGCACAAGTCACCTGTCAGCAGCCTATAAGATACAGAGTACAGTAACAGAACCTTCAGTCTGTCCATGTAGGTCATGTGCTGAAGACCCTAAATTTTCTTGGTGAGAAACCTCTGAGGTCTCTCCAGCTGCCGCAGGTGTCTGGTGAAGTACATACAGAAGGGTGCATTGTACTCTAATAGTGGTCTGATGAGGGATGAGTACAGGGGAGTTATAGCATCCTTAACTCTGGATGTGATACTCTTTTTTCTGAGATGTGCAACATAGAATGCCTTCCTTACCACAGTGGACATATAGTGATCGAAGTTAAGGTTGCTATCAACCTGTGTTCCCAAATCTGTCACCAAAGGGTCTGAACTAAGGGGGGTACTGTTAATACTGTAATTTTCAGGGACTTTCCGTTTGCCAAAAGGGATGCTAATACTTTTTATGTGTTTAGTTTAAGTCCATGGGAATGGCACCAATCATTTGTCTGCATTTGCCCTTTTTGTAGTATGTCAACATCGTTGGGGGCCTCAGTGATATCACCAAGTTTGCAGTTATCAGTGAACTTGGTAAGCCGCAGGCCATCTATTTTTTTCTGGACTTCTGAGAAATAGATTCCAAACAGTAGGGGCCCAGCACAGATCCTTGTAGTACACTACTGGTAATTGGTCTGCTGGTAGAGGTGGAATCCCCAGCTTTGATTGTATGCATTCTGTTGATGAGCCAGTTGGCTTCCCATCTAGTGACATATGAGTTAATTCCCAGCTGGGTTTCTCAATGATGCCTGAGTGGGGAATTGTGTCAGAAGTCATGATTAAGTCAAGATAGGCTGTATGTACTGTTTTCCATTCATCCAGGGCTTTGGTGACATTCTCGAAGAAGTCCACCAAGTTTAATAATCATGATCTACCCTTAACGAAGCTAAATTGGGTCAGGTCAAGAGTTTGAAGGTCATCTATGTCTTTGTTAAGGTCTATGATGATTCTCTCCATGGCTTTGCAGATAAGGCTGGCTAGACTTATGGGTCTATAGTTTCCAGGGTCAGTTGATGGTCCTTGTTTGTGCAAGGGAATTACTGTTGCTATTTTCCACTCTGCTGGGAAAAACAGCACTTAGACTGTGGTTGAAGCGTGTGCCAAATGGTTCCACTAGGTCCTGTTTTAGACCATTTAGTAGGTAGTTTGGGATGTTATCTAATCCCATAGAGGCTGTGTTTTTGGCCATGGAGAGTGCAGTTATGAACTGCTCATTGGAGATACTAGGTAGAGGAATGGTGACAGGTACACTTTGGGGTATGTCTGCTGAGGACAGGGGGGTGAAATTTGTGCCAAATCTGTCAGCTTGCAGGTTGATGATGTTGTCAGGGTCAGTATGAGTGGTACCATCCACTATTACTTTGTCACAAAGCTGGACCTTCCCTTTTAGATTTCTGATGTAGGTAAAGAATACCTAGTGATTATCCTTAGCTAGGGATGCTAGTTTAGCTTCATAATTGGCTTTAGAGGATTCTACAAAGTATCTAATTTGCTTGTTCAAGCTGTGGAGGGTGTCCTTCCTCTGCTGAGTCAGTTCCCATTTGTTCTTAGACATTAGTTTCTTCTTCTTGTTGTATAACCTATTTATGCTTGATGTCCACCATGGTGGCTTGTTTTTTATGAGGACCTTGTTTCAATCCATTCTGATACAGATGAGTCTATACATTTGTATAGGTATTTATACAGGGCATTTGTGTGCACTTCTGTATAGGAGTCATTGACAGTGGTAGCAGGGAGTTTGAAATTATTTATGCCATAGCTTAGAAGGCTATAGTTTGCTTTGGAGAAATGTTTCATCCTGTTTGCTCTTGGGGTGTCAGGTATGATCATTATCTTGAACGAGACTGATTTATGATCAAACCTTACCAGAGAGGGCAACACACAAGAGGGTAGTGCAGAGACCCCCTATGTTGGTGAATACTAAGTCTAGGACATTCAAGTCCCTTGTGGGGGTGCAGACTATGTGTTCCAGAACATTTTTATTAAAAAAGTCCAGGAACCTTAGGGTGAGCCTGTTTATGCTCATATATGACTCCCAATCGATGGGGGATGGTTGATATCACCCATGACCAAGGTGTTTGTCTGTATAGTGAGTGCCACAAGGAGGTCCAGGTAGATAGAGTGGTTCTCATAGTTCAGGGTGGAGGCTCTATAGCTAAAAATTATATGGAAGGGGGTTTTACCTACAGTTAGTTGGACTTGGAGTAGCTCTAAAGAGTTGTTCTGTTTAACCAGTATTGAGGTGTATTTGTCTTTAATAAAAATGGATACACTTCCACCTTTGGTTCCTTCATGCTTGTTTTAATGTCTGAACATGTGGAAGGCAAGCCTTGCATGTCTGGGGTGCTCCCTGCAGCCTTGAACCACGTCTCTGGTCTCTGTGACTGCGCAGACATTGGCATCTTCCAAGGTAAGGAGTGCTTCCAGTGAGTTCAGTTTCCCATTTAGACTCCTAGCATTAAGCAGAATAACCTTGAGTTTTGTCTTTAGTGGATTTTGTTACATCGGGAATTTTGTTGTTATGACATTGCCTAAAAAAAAGCCTTGAAATATATTATTTTTCATCTCTTTGTTTAACATTTTAAGTTTAATTTTGAGGTGCAAAGTTTTCAGTTTGTTACTAAGAGAGGGGAGTCTTTTTTGTATTGCTATAAAACTTGTTTGCTAGGGTTTCACCAGTGAGTTTTATTCCTAAATTTGGTGTTGCATTTGTGATGGACTAAAGTCTCAAAGCAAGTATTGAGGTGAGACTAGAAACTCTCCACAAATGCAGCAATGTCTGCTGTTGTATCCCCTTCAAATCATCATATAGACAAAGCAAATTCACCTTAGAGAAATCTTGGATAGTAGAGTTTGTGGGTGTTTGTAGCTAGGTTCTAATGGTGAAAAGCACAGTGTCATGTTCATACTTAACTAAAGATGGTGCACAGAGGATAATGATGCTGTGTTTGTAATGGACAGTTCCAAAACAATTGATTCTCTCATACAGGAGTGTGTGATCTCTTTAAAATAGCTATAAGCTTTGCAAATCACTTCAGAACTCATAAGGCCTGGTCAAGATCACAGCCATTATTTTGAGCAGGCTGATGGGGAAATGTTTTGGTAACAAAAATCTAACTGTCTAAGGCCTCAACCCTGGGTACAGAGTGAAGAAGCTCTGACTATCGTGCAGATACTGGGTTGAACATACTAGAAGGATCAAAGATGGAGGTGTGCAGCTGACAAGGACTTAACCATTGAGGGCTAAAAGATAGTGTGACCTGCTGCATCACTCAGCCCAAAAAGAGTACTGAGGGATTACTGGTAGCAGCTGTTAGGTCAGTGTGGCTTACAATGCACAGAAGCCAGGAATATATTCCATTGCATGCAGAAACAGACAAGGAGCCTCCTAGGCAATGGCTTCACAATTGCTACCAGCTGCTGCAGGGAACAATTAGACTAGGTATGGGGGTGGGGGAATCACATGACTTGACAGACTGGCCATGCTCTCAAATCTCACCTTTGGGAAACAAATGTGCTTATGAAGTTTTCATCTCAGGCAGGGATATAATAGGCCACAGGTCTCTTATCCTGCCTGGAAAATGAAGGGGGTCTTGCTGTTGCCACATATAAAGAAATGAATGAGCAGGAAGGGAACAATTTGATGGTGTCATGTGGATGACAAAAACAAACTGCATCTGCCTTGGACCATATCATACTTGAAGTAGGTTATCCACTCCTCCACAGTCATGTCCAGCATGAGAGGCATGAAAGGAGAGGAGGGTAACCCAGTCCCATGATGGAATCTGAGACTTACCTGTCCACAGAAAAGCAGCAACATTACAAAAAGCTAGAGAGGATCAAAGAGAGTATAATGATTGCGTCCATTGATGGCACATTGTCCACTAAAAGGGCTGCATATGAAGATGGGCCAAAGCAATCGGGGACTCTCTCACTACATTAGTACCCAAAAGCACAATGTTAGGTAAACCTGAAAGCATCATTACAATACCAACCTGGATGGTAGATGCCTGGCTTTCTAAGCCTATACTAGAACAAGTAAAATATGCTTACAAAGTTTAGTCTGGTCCCATGAAAAAGAAAGTTCTGCACCAGGAGCAGAAAAAACATCTGGTTAATGGTGACCCTACATGACTGCAGTAAGTGTGAAACAAACACTAGAATTGTTACCAGAAACTCCTTGATGTATGCCATGTTATTCAAATAAGGAAACATGATGAGAGTGCTGCTACAGATCCTCTACAACCATGACCAGCACCTTGTTGAAGACCCATAGGACACTGGAGAAGCCAAAACAAAGCTTTTTGCATAGAAAATGCTACTCATTCGTATCAAAACTCATGGACCTAGTATATGGATCCCATATGCTACTATGGTAATCAACATTGTGCCATCCAAACATTCGGCAGGCCATTAACAATTGAAAAATAGCCCTGCAAAATTGACCTTAAATGATATGAAGACTGACATTTGTCAGGTCCACAACTAGGCTAAACCCTCATCCCATATTTCTTGGCAACCTGGAATAGAAAGGAAGAGAATGCTCTCCTTGTTCACCCTTAATTCAGTCTTTAAAGCTTCCCTTAGTATGGGCAGACTACAAATGACCATCAGCTCATCTGACACCAAACGGAGAGCCAGAGTACAATGCATTACAGTGTGGCCCAAGTGTGAGCATCTTCGGCAATGTTTAGCATCCATCTCCCTCAGGTGATGTCACTTCAGAATGATGAATCAGATGAGCCAATCTCATGAATAAATAGCCTAAATGGAGTGGCCAGAACTACTAAGGGTCTGAATGGATTGAAGTTTTATGGGAGGCCCTTAAACAAGAAAAGCAAGACAATGTAATGCTTGCAGACTTCTGCATTTTTTTTAGATTTCTTCCTTTCTTGCTTCACGAGTTTAGGTAAGTTTAAAAGGGGGATGATTATGACACCATAGAAACTGCCTTGCTCTTTGTTTGTAGATCTTCTATGAGCTCCTGAGATGATTTTCCTAAAAAGAAACTCACCTTAAATATGATGTCATTGCATTCAGCTGTGGGCTTCTAGGGGCCATCACTGCACTTGGAAGTAAAGTGGCATTAGGATACTTCCAAACTGTAAAGACTTTATTCTTGAATGTAAATTCCATGAGAACAATGACCCAAGGCTCCCCTGCTTCTTCCTGTTATACACATTTAGTTATTTCTAGTGGGATGTAAGGAAACTATACTTCAGTCAATAAATAACTTTGAAAACTTGAAGTCTTATCCAAAGTAGTGATTATCCTGTGAATAACATTAAGGTAGGGAAGTTTCATTTTTTTCCTGATCCAGCTCACAGATTATGGCCTCTACAGTCATGCCCACAGCATACATGAATAGGTATTCTGTCTCCTAACCCTCACTCCAGATTAGGTGGGTTGATGCATGTGGTATTTAGCAGGTAAAGGATGAGCTCCAGAGGATAGATGGTGGGCCACAAGTGCTTCTGTATGCAGCTGCCAAAGACAGTGTTGTGGCTGGACAGACTTGTGCAGGACCTGGTAGGGGCATCAGCCCAGGTTCGCCTAAGGGTGCCCTCCAGGAAATGATACATAAAACTGTTTGATGTCAAAGGCTGACCAGCAAACCTTGGAAGGGAAGGTCCAGTGGACCCTTTTTGATCTGATCCGAGCTGACAGATGTGGGCAGAAGATCCTCATTCCCAAGTGCAGCCACTGAGAACCTGCTTAGGACATTGAGGGAGTGGTTTCCTGCTGTAGGACAGTCATGGTTGAGTTTTGACTGCACAACTTCTAAAAAAGGCAATGCTGAAAATCTGGGAAGCTTCTCTCGAAGTGATCATCAGCAGTGCACCTCAGAGGTTCCCCTCATCCCCTCATTAACTGCCAAACTGGAGTACAGATGCAAACTTGACCATTCACTAGTCAAGGGGTAGCTAATGGCATAAAGGACTTGCAGTGTCATCTTGTGGAGAGATTTACTCCTAGAAGGATGGGATCAATGTCTTCCCTCTAATTTCTTTGCCTCCTCTGTGTACTCTGGTGTCAAACTGAGATCATGCTAAGGGCTCTCCAGCTAATACCTGCATGGGGCACTCTCATCTGCCATCATTTTATGAGCTAGAAGATAGACCTAGAATTTTTCATTGCTGTTTCTTTTTTGCTTTTGCCCAGGTCACAATGTTGTCAATTATGGCAATGTTTTACAACATACTCTCCCTCCAGCTTATGAAGACAATTCCATATCAAGTCTTGGCTCATGATCTGATAACAGCCACAAGAACACTTTGATTACTTGCATTTCTTATGCATTTAGGACTGGAATTTTCCACAGTGAACATCAGGATCAGTTTGCGAGCTCCTCCCACCCCCGAGGACATTATTGTGCTGTATTTAGAAAAGCTAATTAGCTACCCATTAGGAAAAAGACAAACATTTTAGTGAGGTGCCTTTTTTACAAACTCCCTAAACTAAATGCTGTCCCTTATCTAGCAGGCAGACAATCAATAAGAAAAAAAATGCAACCTTTGATCCTGTCCAACCAATGCCATTTCTCTGTAAACACCACCTACAAAATGCACAGAAATGGTTATAGTTCCTCCATACAGGGACCAAAGCTTAGCCCTGGCAATCATTCTCAGTTTCAACAAGTATTCAGAATTTTTCAATAAACTAAAAGACCATCTGCTTAAAAATCATTGTGCAAGTGCATTAGACATAATGTAATAACCTACAGGATTAACAGAAGTAGAACAAACATCACAGAATCTACACAAACTGCAATCAGCACAACTTGTATGTAGGTTTGTTGTACAAATTAACATCACAGCTGTGTACTTCATTTATGTCTGAGACTAAATGTTACAACAGTATCCCATTATGCGTCATTCCCACTGCCTGTGTTCACAGTTTTCTGAACTATTTTATGAACGAAATAGCATAATTGAAAAATCCTATTAAATATTTCCTTCCTTGATATTAATTGTATTATTGCTCATATTCTACTGTATTGTACTTTATTGACCACTTTATTACAATTGCAAACATTTTAGCATTTTCAACTGTATTTTTTTTCTTTGCTTCCATGCTGACTATATCTGTGAAGTGGAGCCTCAGATGGGTCCAGTGGAATCAATGTTCTACTGCCGTAAACACATTTTAAGTAAAATAAAAAAAATGAAAAATGGCAGAAAAGAATTTGCAAGGGGAGAGGCTAACAGTATCCTTTCTCTTATCCAAGAATTATTATGATGATTAATAGCTGAAAATATTAAAAAATAAGTGACTTGGGAACAGCTGGACAGGATAGCCCAGCAGTCAACCCACCACAGAGAACGTCCGATATTAAAACAGTGACTTGTAGGACAGAAGTGTCAGGTCTTTTGAATCCAGTAGTTTAAAGGGCAGCTGCAATATGTCCATTATGAAGTGTAGTTCCCAAGGCAGTGAAAGATATTTTACTTGAGGCCAGAAATCAAGGAGCACCCATCAGGAATTGCATTATTATTCCATGTTGGGAAGAAAAAAAATTGCCTTTCACTGAACTGAGGTATGCAAAAGTGCAATACTTTGACGGCAAAATAACTGAGACTAGGACTAAAGAGTCTGCAATAGACCATGCAAGAATAAATATTCAGTGATTTTAGAGGAAAGGGATATTTTGTTGACCAGAAAGAGAATTTTTCCATCTGAACTTTTAGGTGTTAAGACTTTCTGACCAGTCTTCAAGACCTGCAAGCTCTCCCATAGGTTTACAGGTCATTACTAGGCCAGAGGATCATTAGTAGCCTAGCCACCATACGTCCAAGTCATAGGTACCCATTGACATGACTTATTTATACTAGTTTTCACCTCTTTCAATGAGGGCTTCAGGGGGGCAGATCCAGGGTGTATTTGCAACTCCCTATCCATTGATCCAGGTTATAATTAAAGAAGGTCAGGGAACTATTTTGCTTTACATCCAAATGAAATCTATTCTGTAAAAGAGGGATTATCTGGGATATACATCTATCTTGGAACCAAGTCTTATTTGTATGTCACTGGAAGTTAATATCTCTTGAGTGGATGTTGAGGGTGTTATTAGCTTTGCGGACATGCAGGAGATCAGATAAGGCCCTGTAAGCTAGAAAGAGTGCACCTCTCAAGAGTCTGTAGGAAATAAAAAAGAGACAGAGTACTTTTGGGTTGTCTGGGTAGTTCAAGGAAGACATGCCTGTTATTATCTTAGTGAGGAATTTATGTAGTCTCTCAAGCTGGGTCATAAGCTTATACAGGTACATACATAAGGGGCCATTATACTCTCTTATGGGTTTGATGAGGGAGGAGTAGAGATAGAAGGCAACTTCTTAGATCTTGAAGAAATATCCATGGTAACTAATCTGGTAAGGTAAAAGGACTTCCTAACATTAATAGATAAATGGTGATCAAAGGAGAGCTCATTGTCAATGAAAGTGCCCTGGTCCCTAATACGTGAGTCAGCTTTTAAAGGGATGTTGCCTATGTGATTGGTGCATTGGAGCCTAATTTTCCCTAAGGACACAATGCTGACTTTCATGGCATTTAGTTTTAGGCCACAATTAACAGAACATGCTGGAGGGACAGGTCCATAAGCCAGAGACTGCCCATGCTATGGAATAGACTTCCCATACATGTCCAGCAGAGCACCTCACTGGCCCTCTTCAAGAGAAATCTTGATTAGTGGATGGGAAATAGAAAGAAAATTCACCCGGGGATCACTCCAGTGGCTTTACTTGACAGAGGCACTGAGAACTAAGGTCAGGTGGCAGGATGCCAGAGTAATCCTATGGGCTAGGCTTGAACAGGCTCCAGGGCCATTAGCCTAGTACACACCTATAAACCTTTGAACCTATGGTCCAGGTACCACTTACTGGTATGTATTAGTTCCCCCTGAAAAATATGGAACTCATACTGGAAGTTAATGATAACTCCAAGTTTACAGTCATCTGCAAACTTTGTTATCCACAGGCCTCTGATGTCCATTTTGAAATCAGAGAAGTAACTACCAAGGAGAAGTGTACCTATGACTGATCCCTAGGCCTTACCATGTTTAGGCAATTTAGATCCCAGCTCAAAAGAATAATTTCCTTAGTTACAGCTATTTGCTTATCCAGTATTTCTGACAGAGGCTCTGTAGGGAATTTTTTAAATCTGCCAAGTCATTACCCTCCCAAAACATATGTTCCAAGTTAGCACTTTCTTCCCTATCACAACTCCAGCATTTGCTATTTACCTGAGGAAAAATTATTTGACGTCTGCTTGGAGTATAAAAATACCTATGTAAACACTTCCAAGCAAAAACCCTAAACCTTCTGGACTTTGTTGCATGTTTGGGAGCTATGCATACTTTCTCACATTGTTCCCTCGTAAATTTCTTTTCCAGTCTTTCTTCCCAATCATTTCTAACCTCCTCTGATTGATTCTTATAGTTATCATATAATATTTTATATGCCCTACTAATTATCCTATTTTAGCAGCTTTTGTTCTAGATTCAACAAAAAGAAAATCTACCACAGCAAGTCTTTCACTTAGGATCCCCCTATCCTTTTCTCTTTGCCTATGCTCTGATATCAATCACTGGTAGGGAAGGCAGTCTTAAGCTTGAAGTCCAAATATCTTCTTGGCCTTATCCTACTTTATTACCTTTTTCTCTCCAGTTATTTTCCCCAATATTTTGGTTCATTTGCCTGTTTTCTCCAGTAAATTCCAACTCCCTCTTGACTATTTTCTATATTCTCACTTGCTGTCCTCCCTACTGACAAAATCTTCTTTCTCCATTCTCATGTTGACTTAGTTCTTGGAATACTTTCTGCTAATTTATGAATATAGTATTCTGTATAGTTGTTATTATACTCCATAAGGATTTGAACCCAAACTCTCACTCTCTCCTTATTTCTTGAACTTTCTCCCAGCTTCAACATCATCCATTTCCACTTTGAATTATAACATTCTGCTTGTGTTGTATATATGAGCCTTAACTGTGTAGCTCTGAAACATCCACCTTGTTCTATTAAAAGGATCAACTTATCCTACTTAACTCTTGCTCTCTTTCCCTCTCAGATAAATTCCTTCAACTCTTTATTAATTATTGTCCACAACTTCTCCTGTGGTTGATAAAACTATGCCTGATCCATATAGAAAATTAAAGGGACTAAAAACATTTTCACTGTTTGTATCTTACTATCCAGATCCACAAACGAGCTTCCAGTTTCCCACTGTTTGTACAATTTTTTGTTTAGCCTCTTCCCACATATCCTTGGCTGCCACGACCTCCAGGGGTTTACTATTACCTGGTTCAGGTATGGGAGAACTAAACTCTTTAGCTGCAGGAAAAGGCAGAGGTGCAGAATCTGTTGCCAAAGTTGGCCTCTCCCAAGGGATTCTTACTCTAGTTTAATGCTTACAAAAAAGAGACAGAAGACCCACCACATTGCAGGGCAATGGTTTTTGACTGGGCTTCCACCTGAGGTGGTGGCTACCACTAGATCCATGGGTAAGGATAACACTGGGGCTCACATCCCTGTTCAACCATCCAGGAATTACAATTTTGAAAGAGATTAAAAATACATTTCATAAGTGTCAAATACTGAAAAATCAGCTTCCTCTGAAGATAAACAGTTGCAAAAAAACAAACAGATGTTTTCTTTTTCCCAAATGCTGGCTAGGTTTAGAGATGTATTCAATTGGGAGCAACTTTCGGCTGCTTCCAAAGTCAGCAGGGTCCTGAACATTGCAACCATCCCTCCATTAATCCTAGCACTGGAAGATGTTTTTAAAAAAGCTTGCAATTCTCTTTTGCTAAAAGAAATATTTAAGAAATTCAGGGTGTTCAACCATGCCTGGTCTCCAAGCCCCCTTGTCTGAGGATCTTACTGCTGTGTCCCCAATGACATCTTAAAACAAAAAGACTGTATCTTCATCAAACACAGTCCCTTCATATAAGCTAAGCAAATGAGTAGAATCTCAGGGAAAGACAGTGCTGTTTAGCATAGTAGCCTTTAAGGTGTTTAAGGTGTTCTGGAAGTTTGTGCTGACGAATAGTTATAGTTGAGGTTGAGGTATGTATAGTTTAGATGAATTTGTTGCATTGCTACCTGCTGAAAAAAAGTCTGTGTCAAAGATATTGTGTCCAATGTTTCTCAAGTGTCTAAACATGCTTTGATACTGCCTTGGAAGGAGGACAATACTATTTCTAGAAATGCAGCAACAACTGTGGTGATAAGGAGGTATGACTGGTTGCACAGTCAAAACCTTTCCGAGTTAAAAAATGAGTTTATGAATATTTCACAGGATTCTGATTGTGCAATAGGTACAGGAGCTAATCAGATCCTTAGATCATAGGATCATAGGAAGTTACTAGGCTAATGGTCCTAGGGCCCTTACAAGCCTAGCCAAGTTCTACCCTTATTTCTACGATCAGCACCTACTGCCCCTGTCCAAGAGGAACACAGGTGGAATCCCCAGGGTGAATTTATGGTCACTCATCCAATCATCCACATTGCATTTGAAGAGGACCAATGAAGTGGGAGTCTGTTCCAAAGGTGTGGTAACCTCTGGGAGACAAATCTGCCCCACCAGCAGCTTCTATTAATGTCACATACCAGGTTAAGGTCTTTAGAGTGATTAACCCGTGTACCAGATATGCAACATTTCCAATAAAGGAGGGTCAGAGATTGCATTATGCACAAGGCAGAGATTGCCTCTGAGTTGTCTGTATGAAGCAGAATAAAGTAACAGTGATTTCAGATGATCCCCATAGGACAGATGCTGAAGATCTTGAATCTTCCTTGTGAACCTTTGTGGCCTTTCCAATTGCTGCAGGTGCTTGAAAAGGTATATACCAAAAGGCATGCTGTACTCATTTATTGGCCCGAGGAGGGAAGAGTACAGGGAGGTTATAACTTCTTTTTTCTGGAGGCAATTCCTTTACTTGTGAGATGAGCATTGTAGAATGCCCTTCTTATCACTGTGGAGACATGGTGATTAAAGGTAAGTTTGCTGTCAACCTGTGTGCCCAGGTCTCTCATCACTGAGTACATACTTAGGGTGTTGCCATCATTGTGGTAGTTAGCAGGAACATCGCTCTTACCAAAAAGGATGATAATACATATTTTTGCATTGAGTTTAAGGCTATGACTTTGGCACCAATCATTTGTTTGTGTAAGACCCAATTGTAGGATGTTGACATCATTTGGAGATTCTTTGTCTGCACCCAGATTGCAGTCATCAGCAAACTTTGTCAGCCACAGACAGACCTTTAGTTTTTGCTTGTACTTCGGAGAAATAGATTCCAAACAGTAGAGGTCCCAGGACTAATCCTTGTGGAACACCACTGGTTACAGGTCTGCTGTTGGAGGTGGATACCCTTATTTGACTATATGGGTTCTATCAGTGAGCCAGTTAGTGACCCATCTAACGATGTAATAGCTGATACATAGCTGGGTGAATTTGTCAATGATGCCTGAGTGGGGAAAAGTATCAAAAGTCTTGGCTAAGTCTAGGCAGGCTGTATGCATAGATTTCCCCTCATCCAGGGCCTTGGTGACTGTCTCAAAGAAGTCCACCAAGTTTAACAGGCACGATCTCCCTTTAACAAATCCAAACTGAGTAGTGTCAAGTGTTTTCAGATTACCTATATTTTTGTTGATAAGATCCATGAAGATTCCCTCCATGGCTTTGCAGATAAGGCTAGTCAGGCTAATAGGTCTATAGTTCCCAGGATCAGTGGAAACACCACCTTTGTGCAAGGGGAAAACAGTGGCCATTTTCCATTCAGCTGGGATGAAATAGGTGCTTAGACTATGATTGAAAAGAGTATCCAATGGTGTTGCTAATTCTTGTTGGAGACCATGTAGCCTGGAATGTTTATCAGGTTTCTTAGATGCTGTCTTTTTGGCCTTAGAGAGGGCATTTATGCTCTTTAGAGATACAAGGTAGGGGCAGGTGGTAAGGATATCATGAGGTACATGTGGTGGGGACAGGGGAGTGAAGTTTTCACAAAACCTGTTGGCTAACAGGTTAACTATGCCCACATGCTCAGTATATGTGGTTATCATTAACTACCAGTTTGGCACAAATCTGGGCCTTTCCATTTAGGTTACAGATGTAACTAAAGCACACTTTATGGTTGTCCTTAGTTGAGGCAACTAATCTGGATTTGTAGTTTTCTTTGGAGGACTTCTCAAGAAGTATTATTTGCTTGTTTAAGCTGAGGAGGGAGTGTTTCCAGTTTAGGGCTTTCTCCATCTTACTCTTAGACAGCAATTTCTTCCTCTTAATGTAAAGTCTGTTAATGGCAGTTGTCCACCAGGCAGGTTTGCTCTTCCTTGAGGAGCTTGTTTTGGTCCTATCAGGTACAGCCGAGTCATTGCAGTTATACAGATGTTTTTATAAAGCACTTGTGTAGAACTCGGCATAGTTTCCAGTTCCATCTGAGGGGGGAGGTGCAGTGAAGCTATTTATACCATCCCATAAGAGGTTGTAATCTGCTTTGGAGAAGTTTTTTAGTTTAGTTGCTGCTGGGGGGTCAGGCGTGATAGTTACTTTGAATGAGAATGATTTGTGGTCAGATCTCATCATGGAAGACCTCACAGTGGGGTTGCTACAGTGGTCCTCCATATTGATAAGCACCAGATCAAGGATGTTGGCACCCCTTGTGGGGGTGTCAACCAGTTGGTCCAGGGCACTGGAGTTAACAAAGTCAAGGAACCTTTGGACAAACGAGTTTGAGTAAGAGTAATTTGCCCAGTCAATGGAGGGGTAGTTAAATTCTCTCAAGTAGATCCAAATAGGAAGAGTGGGTGTCCTGATTCATGGAGGGTGTCCTGGAGCTGGCAATGACTTGAATAGATGTGCTACCAACAGTTAATTGCACCAAAATATTTCCAGGGAATCATACTGTTTAATCTAATCCAGTCTTGAGGTGTATTTACCTTTAATGAATATTGATACATTGCCTCCTTTAGTTTTCATGACTTCAGTTTGTGGTCTGAATGTGTGGAAGGAGGTGTAACCTGGTATGGCTGGGGTGCTCTCCACAGCCTTAAACCAGGTCTCTGTGAATACACAAATATCTGCTTCTTCCAAGGTGAGGACTGCTTCTAGTGAGTGCAGATTCATGTTAAGACTCATAGCGTTTAGCAGCATAACCTTGAGGTTGCTTTTAGATGGAGTTTTTATGTTTTATGTAAGGCACTATGAGGGTGACAAGAGCCTTAGCTAGTAACCAAAGTCCCAGGGGTGACAGATGAAGACCATCTCTGGCAAAGCATTGAGGTCTGTTGATCATGTCATCACAGGCTGACGGATACTGGATCCCCTTAGAATGACACCAGAAACTAAGCCCATTTTTAAAGTCAATCATCTTCTCTTTGTATTGAGGCATCATCCTAGGTGAAGGTAAAATTCCGCTTAAGGCTAGAGACATACCAGCCTGAGACACATAATACAAGAGCTCAGTCATGTCTCTCTTAGTTCAGAGAGGTACGTCTCAAGTCGTTCACACCAACATGGACTGTGATGGAGTCATAACAGTACCTGTTATTGAGATACTTGAGTGCATGTGTGATACGGTGGATCCTGGTACATGACAGACAGCTGACTGTGACCTTTTCCATATCCAGCCTCGTGAGAGGGACATCTGTGTGTCTCACGATGGAATCATCTACAACTAATATATTTGGTTTTGTGTTTTGCCTTAAGGGCATGAGAGGTGAGACACTGGTGCATGAACTATTATGTGTATTGTGTTCTGCAGAGGAAGTATTATGTGTAGCATGCTTGTGTTTGTGTTTGGGAGGTCTCTGGTGTTTATGTATGTTTTTGGTGAGGACCTCCACATATGTAGGTGTGTGTGATGTTTGTTTGGATGGAGATGAGGTGTGCATGCTGACAACCCGCTCATTGTCATATGTACTGATTGATGTGTGAGAGAGCATGGATTCAAGGTTCTTAATATAGTTAAATTTCTCACATGTTGAGTTTGTGTGGACTATGTATAGAGGGTTGTCGATGAACATGAAGCAGTTGCTACACTGCCTCAGGATTCTCATGTCAACCAAGCTGACTGGAGAAACTGTGGGAAATTGTCCATCCATAGTATTAGGCAAATTTATATGGTCAGGAAAAGTGGTCACACTTAGGAATGGCTAGTGGGTGAGAGGTGTGTTGGTACTCTGAGGTTAGGCTTAGTGTTCCACTTTACAGTAGAGCAGGGCCACATAAAACCTCTGGAGGGCCACATAAAACCTCTGGAGGGCCACAAGCAAAGTGATAAGGGGAAATTTAACAAGCAAAACATTTGCTACGTGGCAGTGCACAATGGTGCGCTACGCACAAACAAGTGCAAAAGCAGGGCTTAAATAAGACAAGAAATAACCCTTTTAACTCAAACTAGCTAATAAGGACACTTTCTCTGAGCTCTAGTCCAATCACCCTCAATTAGATGGGACCCAGACAGCACTCTCCTCCCACATGGGTACAGAAGGGGCTTCTCCAACAAAGATGGCTTGAATTTGATGGTCAGAAGTTACAAAACAGACACTAAAACAACAAATCTGGAACTGGGCTATGCTACAGTCAAACTAGTACAGTATACAGTAAAATGTAGCAAGAAACATTTCGGACAATTCAAACAGACAGCAGAATGCAAATACAAATTAAATGTGCAATATATAAAGCAAAAACAGGCACTTATAGTAAGTTGAAAGCAACAGATGCTTCAGATCTTTCAGTATCTCAATAAAGGGCTGGTTTCAGTGCTCAAGTTATACCAAACAGTCTAGATTCAGCAAGTCTGAATTTAGCCTATGCTATAAAATGCAGAAGCACTAGAAATTCAAAGTGCATAAAAATCACAGTCACAACAGCAAAAAAATGTTTAAATAATGCAGCAATTCAGTAGAAAACTGTTCTCAAAGCAGAATGTAGGCTTTAAAAATACTTATTTTTCAACTGGTTTTAGTGTTCAAATGATACCAAATAGTTTAGATTCAGCAAACCTGAATCTAGCCTATGCTTTAAAATGCATCAGTACTAGAAATTAAAAGTGTAGAAAATCGCACTCACAACAGCTAAAAACAGTTTACATAAAGCAAAGTTCAATAGAATACTCCCACAAGAGTATAGACCACAAACCTTCCTAACGTGAAATAACTGGTTTGGACCCCAAGTTCTTAAACCAGAACAAAGACACAGAATAACAGGCACAAAAAGCCTTCACCAGCAATTTCCAGCTTAGAAGGATGTATGCCACACTCTCCAGCCACAAGATTTTACAACACAAATATTCCTAGTGCAGAATAACTGGTTTGGAACCCAAGTGCTTAAACTGGAACAGACACTTAACATGCACAAGAAGCCTTCACCAAGCAATTCGCAGCTCAGAATGGCAGAGGCTACTCTCTCCTCCCACAAACGTGTAGACCACAAACCTTCTTATTGTAAAATAACTGTCCTGAAGCAAAAGTCCCTCAACCAAAATTAAGAGGCTTAGAATAACAATTACAATTTAATCAGGCTGCTAACAAGTAATAATAAATGCAGTAGAATAAATGCAATTGAACACTTTTATGAACAAGCAGCAAAAGCAAAATATAGTAATAAAGTAGGAAAGGACACAAATACAGTAAAAGCAGCTGAATAAAATGTAAGTTTTTTAGTTAAGTAGAAAGGGAGGAAAGATAAGTTAATTCAAGATTAAGAAACTAAGGGGATGGGCCTTCCCAAATGATCTCACTGTACTCGGTAGAATGAGTTGATGTGATGGGACAGGGAGGAGTGTGTAATGCCAAATTTATAGTAGGGGTGCAACTCAAAAGCTGCCAATTTTGAAAAATACAATAACAGTTGGGCGGGCAGGTGAGTGGGGGAAAATGGAGACAGACATCAGAACAGAAGTAAGGATTCTTGCAATATCAAGAATCCTTGGAAATAAGTTCACTAACCCTGATAAATGTTCACAACACACAAAAACTTTGCAAAAGTTAAAAATATTTTGGCAAACTCAGAACAGCTTTTGCAGAATATTGTTAAAACAACAACCTAAGAGCAGTACAGTAGATGAAGTTGCTTTAACAAGTGCAGGCTGAAAAACAGTGATAAATTCAAAAAAATATATAAATGAAGCACAGAATTGTTAAATATCACTGAAACAGAGCAAGTGCAAAAAAATACTTATATCAGCTTTGCATGTCCAGATGGTTTTAGAAGCAATCCAAATCTTGCAGCCACAGGTCAACAGCCAGGCACAAGGAAGCTCTGAATAAAAGAGCAGAATCTTACAAAATGTAATTCTTTTACACCAGCAAGATGAAAGACTTTTCTAAAGTTAAACCCTCAGACCAATCAGATAAAAACACAAAAAGCTATTGGCAAGTAGTTCTCACCTAAATAAAATGGAGACAGAGATCAGAAAAGAAGTAAGGATTCCTGCAATATCAAGAATCCTTGGAAATAAGTTCACTAACCCTGAGAAATGTTCACAACACACAAAAACTTTGCAAAACTTAGAAATATTTTGGCAAACTCAGAACAGCGTTTGCAGAATACTGTTAAAACAAGAACCTAAGAGTAGTACAGTATATGGAGTTTCTTTAAAAAATGCAGGCTGAAAACAATGATAAATTCAACCAAATAGATAAATGCAGCACAGAATTGTTAAATATCACTGAAATAGTTAGAACAAGTGCAAAAATATACCTATATCAGCTTTGTATTTCCAGATGGTTTTAGAAGCAATCTATATCTTGCAACCACAAGTGAACAGCCAGGCACAATGAAGCTCTGAATAAAAGATCAGAATCATACAAACTGCAATTGGTTTATACCAGCAAGATGAAAGACTTTTCTAATATTAAACCCTCTGTCCAGTCAGATAAAAACACAAAAAGCTATTGTCCAGTAGTTCCCACCTAAATAAAATGGAGACAGAGATCAGAACAGAATTAAGGATTCCAGCAATATCAAGACTCCTTGGGAATAATTTCACTAACCCTGAGAAATGTACACAGTACACAAAAACTTTACAAAACTTAGAAATATTTTGGCAAACTCAGAACAGCTTTTGCAGAATAATGTTAAATCAAAAACCTAAGAACAGTGCAGTTGACTGAGTTTCTTTAACAAGTGCAGGCTGAAAACAGTGATAAATTCAACAAAATATATAAGTACAACACAGAATTGTTAAATATCACTGAAACAGAACAAGTGCAAAAATATACTTATATCAGCTTTGTATTTCCAGGTGGTTTTAGAAGCAATTTAAATCTTGCAACCACAGGTAAACAGCCAGCCACAAGGAAACTCTGAATAAAAGAGCAGAATCTCAAAAACTGTAATTCTTTTATACCAGCAAGATGAAAGTCTTTTCTGAGGTTAAACCCTCAGGCCAATCAGATACAAACACAACAAGCTCTTGACCTACTATAGAGAAGATTTAAACCTTAATCTCCCACCTAGGGATCACCTAAATAAAATGAAGACAGAGATCAGGAGAGAAGTAAGGATTCCTGCAATATCAAGAATCCTTGGAAATATAGAAATAAGTTCACTAACCCTGAGAAATGCTCACAACGCACAAAAACTTTGCAAAACTTAGAAATAGTTTGGCAAACTCAGAACAGGTTTTGCAAAATACTGTTAAAACAACAACCTAAGAGCAGCACAGTAGATGGAGTTTTTTAACAAGTGCAGGCTGAAAAATAGTGATAAATTCAACAAAATATATAAATGCAGCACAGAATTGTTAAATATCACTGAAACAGAGCAAGTGCAAAAAATATACTTATATCAGCTTTGTATTTTCAGATGGTTTTATAAGAAATCCAAGTCTTGCAGCCACAGGCAAACAGCCAGGCACAAGGAAGCTGTGAATAAAATAGCAGAATTTTAGAAAATGTAATTATTTTATACCGGCAAGATTAAAGACTTTTCAAAAGTTAAACCCTCTGGCCAATCAAACAAAAATGTAAAAAGCTATTGATCAATAGTTCCCACCTAAATAAAATGGAGACAGAGATCAGAACAGAAGCAAGTATTCCTGCTATATCAAGACTCCTTGGAATAAGTTCACTAATCCTGAGAAATGTTCACAACACACAAAACTTTGCAAAACTTAGAAATAGTTTGGCAAACTCAGAACAGGTTTTGCAAAATACTGTTAAAATAACAACCTAAGAGCAGCACAGTAGATGGAGTTTTTTAACAAGTGCAGGCTGAAAAACAGTGATAAATTCAACAAAATATATAAATGCAGCACAGAATTGTTAAATATCACTGAAACAGAGCAAGTGCAAAAATATACTTATATCAGCTTTGTATTTTCAGATGGTTTTATAAGAAATCCAAGTCTTGCAGCCACAGGCAAACAGCCAGGCACAAGGAAGCTGTGAATAAAATAGCAGAATTTTAGAAAATGTAATTATTTTATACCGGCAAGATTAAAGACTTTTCTAAAGTTAAACCCTCTGGCCAATCAAACAAAAATGTAAAAAGTTATTGATCAGTAGTTCCCCCCTAAATAAAATGGAGACAGAGATCAGAACAGAAGCAAGTATTCCTGCTATATCAAGACTCATTGGAATAAGTTCACTAATCCTGAGAAATGTTCACAACACACAAAACTTTGCAAAACTTAGAAATATTTGGCAAGCTCAAACAGCTTTTGCAGAATACTGTTAAAACTACAACCTAGGAGCAGTACAGTAGATAGAGTATCTTTAACAAGTGCAGGTTGAAAAACAGTGATAAATTCAATCAAATATATAAATGCAGCACAGAATTGTTAAATATCACTGAAACAGAGCAGATGCAAAAATATATTTATATCAGCTTTGTATTTCCACATAGTTTTAGAAGCAGTCCAAGTCTTGCAGCCATAGGTGAATAGCCAGGGACAAGGAAGCTCTGAATAAAAGTTGGGATGATAGAGGTAAACTGATGCAAGTGATGTCTAAAATGTTCTCTCTTCCCATGTTTCCCTCACTTAACCAGGATAATTGTTAGTGGCCAGACAAAAATAAGTCACAGCCAAACAAAAGCCAAGCTATCACAAATAAATGGCAGGATGAGTACTCTGTCAAACCTAACAACAGAGGTTCATTTCCCAAAAAGTATAACCCCCGTTCCAACCTATGACTATGATGAGGTATGGCATCCATCTTTTCCACATCCCCTCTGGGTGTCCTGTCTCAAAAGTTAGTTGTCAACAAGGTGGCTTGTCTGCTAAGAATTTCTGACAAATGGGTACTCAACATTGTTGGCAGAGGTTGCAGGTGGTAATGGAAGGAACATCCAACTTAGTTCAAGGGGGTGCCCCCTCAACCGTCAGACCATTTTTTAATCCCTCCTATACTCCAGCAAATGTTGGACTCAAGGTTAATGGAACCAGTCCCTCCTTTGGAAATAATGAATGGTTTCTCCATCAGAAGTTTCCTGGTTCTCAAAAAAGAGGTATTAGGGTGACTGGTGTTGGACCTATAATTTCTGAATACCTTCGTCAAGGTCCCTAAGTTCAATATGCTCATCCTGCAGACAGTGCTTTTCATTTGCTGGACCACTGCTTCATGATGAGCCTGTACCTGAAGAATGAGTATCATCATATCTCCTTTCCTCATTGTTTCAGGAGATATTTGAAATTTATTGTGTCTGGTTCTGTCTATTAGTTCTATGCAATGGCTTTTGGTATATCCACTGTTCCTTCAGTGTTTACCATATACCTTGCTCCAGGACTGGCTTACTGATGGACTGTTGGTATTCACATCTTTCCTTACTCGGATGACTTGCTGATCTGTGCAGAGTCTGTTGCCAGGTGTTTGGAATCTATAGAGAATATTTCAACCTTACACTCCCACCTAGGGCTCAAGTTGAATCTTCAGATGTTGTGCCTGACACCCTCACAAAGACTTGTCTTCCTAGGATGCTTAATCAACTCCAAAAAAAAAAAATGGGCTTTCTTCCCAAAGACAAGGTCCTATCTTACCAGATGGTATTTCAGAAATTCTTCAGGAAGAACTTTGTCATAGCAAGAGAATTCCTAAAAATTCTAGGACTTAAGCCATCCATGATTCTCATGATACAACTGACCCATCTCCACATGATGAAAATTCAATGGTTTGTTCAGAATTGTTGGAAACAGTATCTACATTCCCTGTAATCTCAATTACTGGTGTTGCCCTTCATCAGACAAGAGTTACAGTGGGGGAGAGCACAGCTGAGTACCAGTCGAGCACTTCCCTTCTTTCCTCATGTTATGCAGCAATCAGTCCAAACAGACTCATCAAACTTCACTTGGGGATCTGTGTCAATAGGAGTGCAAGTGTAGGCCACTTGGGAGCCCAAGAACAAAGAGAATCACATCAGTATCAAGGAGATGTTGGCAATGATCCAAGCTTTGAATGTCCTTCACCACCTATAGACTCTATTTCCTCTACTTGTGGTTAAGGACAATACCAGAGTGATGTGGTATCCCAACAAACAATGGGGTACATGGTCATGCTCTCTGTGCTAGTTAGCAATGTCGGCCTAAGAGCTGGCTTTACAGCATTCAGTAACTCTTCAGGCATATATCCTATCAGAGCAAAATGGTGTGGCAGATCCTGGGCAGACCTGCATGAGTGACATTTCAAAGAAGTGGTGTGTTCCAGGATGTAGTCCAGATGTGGGGAATGCCTCAAATAGATCTGTTTACTTCCTTTCAAAACAGACAACTGAAGAAATGCTGTTCCAGGCATCCTTAAAGCCATGCATGGAGGCAGACACCTGGATGAGTGTTCCTGTATGTATTTCCACCATTTACACTGATTTACAAGGTGCTTCTGAAGGTTCAGAAAGAAATGCCAAAAATCAGGGAGGTGACCTCCTATTGCCCCAAGCAAACATAGTTTTCCCTTCTGATGGTATTGGCCAAAGGCAATTACCACAGACTTCCTCACACTCTGGATTTGCACACATAGTCTCATAAACAACTGGTGCACCCCGATTTGGAGCAACTACAGTTAACAGCCTGGATGAGTCAATCTTGTCTACATTTAGGCACTTGTTTCATGAGGGTGTGCAGCAAGTGTTAAATGAGGCCAGAAAACCTGCTGCTAGAAAATCTTATGTTTACAAATTGATTATATTTTCTAAGTTGTGCCTAAATGGGAACAGATAGTCCTTGAAGTTAACATCCCTCTGGTTTTGAAATATTTGTGTGATCTACTTCAGGATGGCTTATCATATGGGTCCATTAAGGTATGTTTAGAGGTCGTCTCTGGTTATTTGGCAATGGATCCCCCTCTTTCTTCTTCCCTTTTTGTAAAACAGTTCATGAAAGAGTATTGCATATAAGACGATCTTGCAAGCACATTCCTCCTTCATGGGATCTTAAATGTGTTCTGGACAAACTGACATTACTACCTTTTGAACCTGTTGCTCAAGCTGATCTGAAGTTCTTAATATGGAAAGCTGTTTTGCTTATTGCTCTGTCATCTGCAAGGTGAGTCTCTGAGCTGCAGGCTGTCATGGTAGGACAACCTTGTCTGATTTTCTACAGGGATAAGATTATGTTATGCACTAACCCCTCTTTCTTGACAAAAGTGGTAACCGAATTCACCCTCAATCAGTCTGTTAACCTCCCTGTGTTCTTCCAAGAACCTTAGAATAAGGAAGAGAGAATACGTCATACCTTGGATGTGAATCAGCAGCTCAGGTAATACCATGATAGAATGAAACCCTTTAGGAAGGCTGAAAGGCTTTTTTATTTTCTACACAGGGACAAAGAAGGGTCGATCTGTATCTAAGCAAACCATTGCACATTGGCTGTCCTCTGGCATTTTTTTGTCACACCCACCATCGCAAGGCAAATCCAGGCAAGGTAACTGCCCAATCCTCCAGGACCTTTTCCTCTTCATTGGTGTATTGGAAAAGAGTGGACTCTAGAAGTATTGTAGAGGCAACAACTTGGTCCTCTGTCCATGCCACTACAAAGCACTACAAGTTGAATGCCTTTTATAAATCCAGAGCAGGCTTTGCTATGCCTATTCTCCAGGGATGCATAGACCCGACCCTTATCCTTCCTCCTCCCAGGCTGGAAAAGCTTTAGGAATATACCCATATTCCAAGGCAGTGTGTTTGTTGAACATAGTATCGTTGTGCAAGTCCTACTTGCCTGTAATAGTAGATCTTCATAGAACACACTGTCTTAATGGCAGTACCCATCCATCAACCCCCTTTTTTGGTTGTACATAGTTTGGGGTTGGAGTTCCCATTGAGTTATGCTTGGTGACTTTTTTGTTGTGTGCATGTGTGTTTTTTGGTTTTGGAACAGTATTTGTTTGCAAGCTTGCGTTTTCATTGTATATTCCTTCCAGACTCTAGAAAATTGAGAGTTGTGTCTGTGGGTCTAAAAGGCAGTTCCTGTACTCTCAGTTCATGGGTCCATCACACGCATAGACAGGAAGGGGAGGAGTTCTGAGCTTTGTTAAACTGCCAGAGATAGGGTAGCAAATCCCTGCTATCCGTATGCCATTAAGGAAGTGTGTTCTATGAACATCTACTGCTACAGGTATATAGGACTTAAGCAACTTTACTTTTGTGGTAAATCCTAAGGTCTACAACTATGTGACTGCTCAAGCCAAAGGTGCTACCAAGGAGTCCCATTACCAGGCCACTAAGACCCAGTCACCTATGCAGGGGAACACATTAAACTAGCACCTTAGTAAACACTCGGTGCAGAAGAGAGGACAAGCAGCACTTTGCATTGTGAGCAGTGACCCTAAGAATGAGCAAAGGGAACCTTTTGCTTGGATGTGACAGTAGACATTCCAAAAGGCACCCATCATTTTCTGTGACACCATCCCATCAAACAGTGGCAGTTATAGCTCTCAACCTTCCACCTCCAAAATGTGGAACACTGCCTCTAAGAATGTTGAACAAACAGGGAAAAATGAGGAACACTTAGTAATGATTTCAATAAGGAATCTCACAGAATGGTTATTAACTGTATTAACTGTTTCTTTATGCTTATAAAGAGTTCATTTCATGAATTATTATAATTCAGTATTTATTGTCAGTATTATTTACCATACATATTTATTAAAAAATAATCTTAGCAATTAATGTGCATCAGGCCTTTTCAGTGTAGAACTCAATAACACAGAATTGTTAAGATTCAAAATGAGAAGTATTCCTCATAATGAGGTACAGTTGTGATGTACGGTGGCAATGGACATGTGAGTCATTGGAAATTCACCATCCAAAAAGTACAGCTGTGTCTGGGTGCTCACTATAACAGCAAATGTATGATTAATAGGTAATGCTAGAGGAAATCTTATATTTTGAATATTGCCAAAGGTGCACATCAGTTTTCCAGCCAGAACATTTCAGCATTCAGAAATCCCAGCAGGTCCATGTTTACAATCTAACTGTATGCCCGGCACAGGGCAGCAGGGCTATAAGAAGAATACACCAAGTGCTCTTCCTGTTCCTTTTAGTATCTCAATAGAAGTAAAAAAAAAGAGAAGTATAGCAAAAAGAAATTATGTACTCACCATAACGTTCCATGTTTGTTGTCCATCTCACCTTCATTCTTACTAGGTTGGGTTCAGATCCGATCCTCGGATCCGACTCGGCTTTATATACAAGCTCAAGGTCTTCCACTAGCTCATGGCTAAATCCTATCCCATCATGCACTAGGAGAGCTCCCCAGATCTTGTTTGCAGTTATAAAAAAGAATACAAAATAAGGGTAGTTTAATACCGTATAGAGCAATCAAGAAGGTCAGAGATTGCTAATAGCCAATTGTATCTACTCGGTCTTCCAGGAGCAAAAGGCTGGGGGAAAGGAGGGTGGGATGTAAGAATGAAGATGAGATGGACAACACACATGGAACATTATGGTGAGTACATAACTTCTTTACATGTTATTGTCCTATCTCACCTTCATTCTTACTAGGTTGGGACAGCGTCCCTAGCACCATCTTTCTTGGGTGGCTTCAGAGAGAATATTCTTCAGAATCGTGGAACCAAAGGAGGCCCTTTTCAAGGAGGCCAAATTGACTTTGCAATGAGTGATAAAGGTATGTGGTCTTGCCCATGTTGCTGCAGCACAAATGGTATCAACTGGCAGTCTAGCCTGAAATGTGAAAGAGGTTTCAATGGCTCTTGTAGAGTGGCCTTTTACTCTTCTTTGTTCTGAGATTTATAAACGAAGGTTATACAATCTCAGAGCCATTTTGAAAGTGTTGCTTTAGAAATTGGAGCACTTTTCTTTGAATCTGAAAAAGATACAAATAGTTGGTCAGATTTTTCTGAAGTCCTTTGTCCTGTGTAAGTAGAAGTGTAATTGTCTAAGCACATCCAGTTGGTGCAACATGTAGTCTGCCTTATTCTTGTAATTAGAAAAAAGCACTGGTAGCTCTATGGATTGGTTCAAATTAGATTCTGAACATATTTTGGGTAAAAAGGAAGGGTTTGTTCATAAGGAGACTCTGTCTCTGTGGAAAAGCATGTGGAGGGGCTTTATTCACAAGGTTTGCAACTCTGACACCGTTCTAGCAGAAGTAATTGCTATCAAAAGAATAGTTTTCCAAGTCAATTTGAGTTTGCACGATGATGCTGGCTCAAATGGGGAAAAAATTAAATTAGGATAAGACAAAATTCAAGTCCCATAGTGCTGGTGGGCCTTTAATAGGTGTTCTTAATAAAAAAAGTACCTTTAAGAAAGGCTTTGCATAGTCTGTGAGACAACATTGAGACCTGATTCACCTAAATGAAAATTGGATATCACTGCTAGCTGAACTCTAATAGTAGCTGCGGCTGTGCCTTCATTGAATAGTTTTACCAAGAATTCTAGAATGGAACCTACTGGGGCAGAAAACGGGTCAATATGATTATGAGAAGCCCATAAAGAGAATCTTTTCCATTTGCTTCTATATATCTTTTTTTTTTTGAAGTCTTATGAGAAGAAATTAGGATGTGTTTTACTGATGAAGAAAGGTTAGGGAGCCTGGCTATGGTTGGAATTAGAGCAGCCAAGCTATCAACTTGAGATCATGAAGGTAGGGATGGAGCATTCCTGATGCATGAGTCAGAAGATCCGGAACTGGGTCAAGAATCAAAGGCTCCTCCCGGAGATGAGTCCACAGGAAGGGTAACCAGATTTGATGAGGCCAGTATGGGGCCATGAGTATCAAGTCCCTTCCCAAGTAATAGGCTTTCTGAAGAACTTTGGGTATCAACGGAAAGGGAGGAAAAGAGTAGAGGAGACCTGAGGGCTAATCGTGTACAAGTGTGCATCCCTTGGTGACTCCCCTGGAGGGGGGATCAGGGCAAAGTAGTTGCTGCATTTGGCATTCATGGATGTGGCAAAAAGGTTGCAGCAAGGCTGGCCCCATTTGCAGAAACTCTTTTCCACCACCTCCTGTTTTAGGGACCACTCATGAGGCATTAGAATCGCTCTGCTAAGTCTGTCTGCGGTCACGATGGATTTCCCCGGGATGTGCATTGCTATCAGAAAGCATTGGGAGGAGGTTGCCCAGTGCCATACTCTCAGCATCTCCCCACAAAGGGGGTACAATCTGGTTCCTCCTTGTTTCTTTATGTACCATACAACTGACATGTTGTCTGTCTGTATAGCAATAGTTCCCAGCAGAAGAGAGTCCTGGAATGCTTGCAATGCTAAAAGCACAGCTCTCATCTCTAGGACATTTATGTGCAAATGAGCCTCATGATCCTGCCAAGTGCCTTGGACTGTCTTTCCCAGATAATGCCTCCCTCCACTCTATCTGAGAAGCATCCGTGGTCACAGTAGCTAGTGGTTGGGGAAGTACAAAGGGTCGACCTAGCATCACATGAGTGGAGCAAAGCCACCAATGAAGGTCTTTTTTGCAAGATTCCATTATTAATATTTTGTGGGACATAGTGGTCGATGCAAGTGCTGCCTAAGTGGACAGTAGCTGCTGGAGAATTCTCATATGCAGAAGTGCTAATGGGATCAAGGTTATTGCTGCTGCCATGGTTCCCAAGACCTTTAGAACTGTCCTTGCTTGCACTTTTTTTCTTGGAAAGAAGATTTAAGACCTGATGTTTTAGAACTTGTACACTTTCTGGAGGACGTTTGGCCATCATCTTTGTTGTATCTAATTCTGCTCCTATAAAAATGATACACTGAGATGGCAGCAAGGCAGATTTCTTGCAGTTTATTGTGATTCCTAGGTGAAAGCAGAGCTGCAAGGTGGTGTCTCTCACTTTTGTTACTAGAAGCTCAGTGGTGGCGGTTAGGAGATAGTCGTCTAACTATGGAAACACTCGGAATCCTAGGTATCTCAAGTGAGCCGTGACTACTGCCATACACTTGGTGAACACTCTGGAGGCAGTAGTGAGGCCAAAAATCAGAGCCCGGAACTGGTAGTGGTTGGCTCCCAGCTGAAAGGGCAGGTGTCTCTTGGATCGCCTGTCCATTTTTATGTGGTAGTATGCATCTGGAGGTCTATTGAGCACATTCAATCCCCTTGTCCCAGAAACGGAGAATTGACTGCAGTGTTACCATCTGGAACTTGGGCTTTCTTACAGATTTGTTTAGGTTGCTGAGATCCAGAATTAGTCTTGAGTCCTCTGTTTTCTTTGGAACTAAAAAGAATCTTGAGTAAGTTCCAGATCCTATTTGGTCTGCGAGGACTGTTTGGATGACTCTTTTGTCTAGCAACTTTTGAATTTCTAGAGTTGCCTGTTTCCTTTGACTGGGTGAAATGTCCGGGTTTTTTTTTTATGTTTTGGTTGGGGAAGGAAAGGGGTATGGAGTAACCTCTGGCTATGATGCTTTGTACCCACTTGTCTTTTGTTATTGTTAGCCAGGCTTTTGGGTACAAAGATAAGCAACCCCAGACTGCCTCCAATGATGGACAGGCATGCCTCCTTTCAGGAGCACTGAAAGGGCTTAAAAAAGAAGGATTCCCTGTTTCCCTGACTCTGCAGACCCTCTCTAGCACGTGGTTGGTGTCTTCCATTACTAATTCCCCCTCTGCCCCTGGGGGAAGAATCACCGCGTGTGTCCTGGAAAGCTCTCTGGGATTTTCAAAACCACATTTTCCCACTTCCTTTTTGACCTTCGGGATAAGGTCTGGTAGGTAGGGAAAAACAGACTCCTATGGCAGAGAGAGTCTTTCCTTCTTGTTCACACCTGGTTAGTGTGTCCTTGACTTTAGGCCTAAACAGAGATGAGCCATCAAACGGGTCATTCACAAAGGACGATTTAAAGGGCTCCGCAAAGTCACACTTGCATCTGTTTATATATCTGTTTATATACTTAGTTGTTCTACTTACTGTTTTGACCTACATGACATTGTCCTGCCAGGGTATCAGGGCATATATGCAAAACGGAAAGTTTTTATGCTCCTTTATTGTTTAAATTGCATGCTACAGGTGACGCTGTTTTAAACATCTAAATTCCATGACTTTGCCCACCTTTTTAATGAACCTGTGTACAACCGAGCATTCGTATTATCGCTCCTAGCCTTTTAGAGGTGCTCAATCTGTTTCCCTACTGTATAACGCTTCAGACGCTGTTCCAACTGTATTAAACACAGCGACATTGCCCAGCTTCTCTTGAAGAAGCTGTGCGCAAACGGAGCGTTCACACAAGCTCCGATTCTGCAGTAAATGTACTTGGCAATTAGCTACCCATATCTGTAGAACTTAAAAGAAGTGCCCCACACTGCTATAGTGCACAAAAGGCTGCTCAGGGCCACTTAAGGTTAGCAATTGTAAAACTGTGTAGATATATACGTGTATTATTCCTGCCTAGTATTTCCAATGTGGTTTATTTTAATTTCAGTGCTATCATAAATGTTGTTTCTTGTGCTTACTGCTCTAGTGATACTGTGTTACTAACAACTATAGTACAACTCATTTCTCACTTTTCTCTTGTTCTCAAGCTTTTTCATCCTGGCTTACCCCTTGTGATTATGGCCTGGTGGACACCTACACCTAAAGTAATATTCTACACTCCCAACCAATTGCTCTAAGCAACTTCAGCAAACCCTGTTGCCTCCACGAAGCTTCTCCCAGAATTAAAGAAAGTATGTGTAATTGCTGCCAGACCTTGCATTAATATAGTCTGTATGCCCTGCTAGGTGTTCTGTCTGCTCTCTGCCAGGAAAGTCAGCAGCCGAACTCCCCTTTGTTTCGTATCCCATTCTTACCCCTCACTTAGTTCCCTGACTTGCTCCCTTCTCCCTTCAGTCTAACCCAGACCTGGGTTTGCCCTGTTGTACCAAAGGCAATTCTGCATTTGTCCACTAGATGGCACCCTCCCCCCACTAATACCTACTGCTACTCACTTACTCCAACTTTCTCTGTAAACTCTAACTTTTTCTTTTTCTCTCTCTCTGTTACATTCTAACACATTATATTACTACTTTCCTTTTCTCCCTCACTATTTTCACATTCCAGCCCATTCCAACCCACTAATTCCAAGTCCCTTCTACTTACCTTCTGCTAATTAACACTTCACTGATAGGTTTCCGATCCTCTTCTGACTCCTTTGGTTCTTCCCGCTCCGTTCGCCCTGCGGGCTCACTCCATTCCCCTACCCTGCCCCCAAATCCCACCCACCCCCAGCAGCCCTAGCTTTATCCATACATTAGCCACACCCCTCAGATCATAATCCAATCACCCTCCACAACTCTGGAAACACCCATTCCTCATCCCACCTACTCTACCTCATTCACCTCTGATAGACACCACCCATCTTAAGTCCATCTATTCTCTAATACTCCAGAAACACACACTCCTTCTCCTACCAACACTGATTTTACCTACTTCCCATAGACACACCACCTTGCCACAAATAACTTCTTTCACCTCTACTCCCACTCCCATAACACATTCCCCCTGCAAGCCTTCACAACTCCCACATTTCTCCTCTACTTCTCTCTAATAGTCCTTACATACAATTTTTTACCACCTCCAAATATAATTCACCAACTACTTAATAACTACAGTTACCTTCATTCCAACATGCCTCAACAACCCCCATTCTTCCCCTTCTCACTAACTCTACTCTTTACCTTAACCTACCTCTACCATCTTACACAGCCTAGTTATTCCTACCACTCCCAATCCAACCATGTAACTAACCATCTTAGCTCCTTACTACCTCACTCTAACATCCCAATTTCCCCCCATCTGTGCCCTTTAAACAATCTTCTACTTTTTCCATTTAAACGTATAACCACTCAGAAACACCCTTCACATATAATAGTTTTTAAATCCTTCAAAAGCACAATACATCCAAACCTATTCTCTAAACTGTCTTACTACTTCTCCAACCTAACCCTATCTCCCATTAGCAATCTATTATCAGGTGATATCCATCCTAACCCAGCCCCCCCCTCCTCAACAATTAAGGACAAGTCCATGTTACTCACTGCCTTAAATTCTCAAAGTATAGTTAACAAAATCCCAAACCTCCATGCTTGGCTAACAGACCATAAACCAGACATCTTATCCATCTCAGAAACATGGTTAAAACCCCATATAAAAGACTCAGAAATACTCCCACCAAACTATTCTGTCATCAGAAGAGACAGGTCTCATAAAAAAGGTGGATGAGTAGCTCTCCTCTACTCAACCTCCCTGTCAGTTACCCCCTACAACAAACCCACTCCTCAATTTAATAACACAGAACTACTCATAACACTACTCCAAGTTAACAAACATAAACACATATGTATAGTTTCACTCTACATCCTCCCAGGAGACAATGTATCCACACTCAAAGACATCCTCTCTTGGCTTACCAACAGCATTAGCAATGAAACTATAATATTAGGTGACATGAATATTAACTGGATCTCCATTCAGTCTCCCACAAACCTACTTAACATCAACCTACATAACTTCTCACAACTAATCACCTCTATTACACACCCATCAAAAAATCTCTCCACCGGCAGTATCCTAGACTGGATCTTAGTCTCTCATCCCCACTATTTCTTAGACAGTAAAACTCTTCCCGATCCCCTTGGTGACCATATACCCATCTTCACTCACTGACTCCCCTTAATCCAACATTGTACCCATAACTATACTACAACACGTAATCATAAAAATTTTAATCCATCTACCTTTACTAACTCCCTAAAAACAATAAACTGGAATTGTCTAAAAACACTACCCTTAGATGATGCTGTTTCCCACTTCAACACCACATTCCCAAAACTACTAGATGTCCATGCTCCTCTAAGAACTAAAAGAATAAAAACTAAAACTGCTCCATGGCTCACCAAAAGTACACTAGCTACTATGCGGAAAAGAGACAAAGTCTGGGCTAAATACCAGAAAAATAAGACCCCTCTCATCCATAATGAATATAAAACTCTTAGAAACAGGGTAAAAAAGCTTATCATCTCTGATCGACAAAATTACTTCTTCACACTTCAAAACAACAAAACAAATCCTCTAAAATTCTGGAAAGGCATCTCCACTCTACTTCATCCCAGTAAAACAGTCACCCCAACCCCTGACCCTAATGCCACTGATATAGACTTAGCTACTCAATTCAATTCTTTTTTCATTGAATCTATTTCCAAATTAACTTCTTCTTTCTCCAACAACACACACTCCAACTCACCTCCATCTTACCCCAACTACACTCAACCCAACACTATAACCAATGCCACACTCATATCTACTAACTCTTTACCATCCACCTCCTCTCCTACTCTTATTCTCTCCACATCTTCCCCACCCCCTCTAATATACACATGCTCTCCTACTCTCTCTCCCTCCTCATCCTTTTCAACCCCTAACACCCCCTCTCCACACTCCCCTCCATTCTCACTAAAACCTATACCCACATCTACCATACAAAAACTCCTTCAGAAACTAAAACCATGCACCAATGCTCCTGATGACATTCCTTCTTACTTTCTTAGCTTAGCTGCTGAAGCAATTGCCTACCCCATTAGCAGACTAATCAACCACTCAATTCAAGAATATATAGTTCCCCAAATCTGGAAAAACGCCTTCATCATACCCTTACATAAAGGTGGCAATAACAACAATGTTTCCAACTTCCGCCCCATTGCCATCCTATCTCCCATCTCTAAACTCCTGGAAAGGTGCATCCAACTTCAACTCCTACCATATCTCATAGATAATAACCTACTTTCTCCTACACAACATGGATTCAGACCAAATCACAGCACTATGACAGCACTCCTCTTCTTTCTTGAAACTGTAAATAACGCCTGGGACTCTGGCCTAATTGTCTCTACCCTTCTACTTGACCTCTCTAAAGCCTTTGATACTATATCATATAGTCTGCTTCTAATCAAACTCTCCAAACTTAACCTATCTTCCTCTACTTTGAACTGGTTTGTTTAGGTTGCTGAGATCCAGAATTAGAATTAGAATTAGCTACCTATCTAATAGACATCAAGCAGTCATATGGAAAAAGGCAACCTCCTCATTTCTTAACACCCCGACTGGTGTCCCCCAAGGCTCCATATTAGGTCCCCTCCTTTTCAATATATTTATAAATGATTTCCACAAAGCTATCCCTCTCTCCAATATCATCCAATATGCAGATGATTCGACCATTGTCTGCACTGCCTCAACTATCCCTACTCTCATAAAGCTAACTCAGGATGCTTTTTCTACCATTGAACTATGGATGAAAACAAATCACCTAGCACTCAACCTCGCTAAAACCAAATTAATGATATTCACCCTTTCTAAACTCAACTCTCTCAATACAAATACATTCTCTATTACTAGTGAGAATAACACTCCACTGGAACTAGTGACAGAGACCAAATTACTTGGAGTCCAAATTGATAACCAACTAAAATTCAACTCCCATCTACAACTAAATATTAAAAAAAAACATCAAAAACTAGGGATGCTCTATCGACAAAAGCACTACCTTACAACTGCCACTAAAATCACTCTCTCTACTTCCTTTCTTATTCCCTCCCTTCTATATGGAGCTTCACTACTAACTAATCTACAAATCTTCCTGAAAAAACAACTTTCCTCCTGCTACAATAAAATCGCCAAGTTTGCTACCAACCAAAAGTCTTACACCCACCATTGCTCCTCTCTCCAACAACTAAAATGGCTAGAACTACCCCATCAGCTCACCTATACACAACTATCCCTTGCACATAAACTTATTTTCAACCCCTCCCTCTGTCCCTCCCTCTCTTCTGTGTTTAAAATGCACATACCTGATAGAATATTAAGGTCCAACAACCAAAATCTATTAGAAGTGTACAAACCAACCCGTCCCCCTGGCAAATATCTTCTCTCACATGGGTTAGCTCGCCTCTGGAACTCTCTACCTCCATCTATCCGTACTACCTGTAACCATTTTATGTTCAAAAAATCTCTTCATTCACATCTACTTTCCCAGTGGGAATGCTCTTGCTCCCACCCTACTTAACTACACTGAACATCCCCATTTCCTCTGACTCCTGCTTACACCCTTGATTTCTCTCTCTCATTATCCATAACTCCCACATTCCTGTTATTACTATAGAATATGTAAGAATACTCTACACTCTACCTCTCATATGTTGAACTCTCTTTATAAAATAACTTTAGTAGAATTTTGAATTTATGTATAATCCCTTTTAATCTGCCATCAGTTTTTAACACTGTTAAATTAATTGTAATTGTTGTGCATTGCATTTGTATTTGTCTACTTGAGATTTTTATAATGTTTAAGTATGTCCTAATACCTACTGTAATCTATATTGTCTGGAGCTTTTCTCCCCAGGACTCCATTGAAAACGGGTTCATTTTGGCCCAATGGACTATCCTGGTAAACCAACTGCAAATAAATAAATAAATAAATAAATAAATAAAATAAATAAGTGCATCCAAGAATGTCTCCTTAGGGAAATTCCTGAACCTGCTGCTCTGCTCGCTCCATCCACTGCATAAAAAATCAGTCTCATGGAGAAGTTGACCATTGAATTTAAAGTGGAGAGCTGAGAGGAAACTTTCTCTAACACCCCTTCAGCTACTGAACCTTGGAGGGTATCTCCTAGCTCCTTCGGGAGATCTCTGCAACTGAAACTCCACTGGCACCGAAACTGATGGAGCCAAAGTAGTAGGCTTCTTGGATCCAACAGCCTTAGGATCTGGAGAGGAAACCTTAGAAATCTTTTTAGAAGGCTCCGATGGAGCACTGGAAGAAAAGATCTCTTCCCAGACTTGTCTGATTTTGATGAAGGAGACAGGTCAGACTTAGAAGAACCTGGACCTTCTTGTATTGCTTCCAAAAAGGGGTTTTTTAACAGACCTCTATGAATCAACTTATTCTTTCTATCCAAAAAGAGCCCTGTGACTGAAAGAGTGACAGACTGAACAGGACTCCTGGAGATGGACCGCTCCTAAACAGTACACACAAATAGTATGCCTATCAGTAAGGGACATTTTTTTGTCCTCGTTCTGCATTTTTTAAACCCAGAGGGTTTTGAATCTTTGGAAGACATTGTAACAACAAGATCAACAACAAGAACAGCAGCTAACAATCAGAATATATATATACATATATATATATATATATATATATATATATATATATATATATATATATATATATATATATATATATGTAGTATTTTTTTAACAACAAGAAAAATAGTTAATCAACAGTTGTTTAAGAGAAAGAGAAAAGGATGGGACAGCCCTCTAACTTAAAAGGAGTATGCCCAGAGGGGTGAAAGGGGGAAGCCCTCTAACTGAAACAGGCTAAGGGAAAGGCAGTTCTCTAATTTAAATGAAATGACCTTAAAAGGATAATACAAAAGTAAAAGAGAGCCCTCTAACTAAAATGGGTATTTTAAGTGAAGCCATGATAGGGAGAAAAAGTCTAAGAAAAATGACGGCCAACAGCAGTATAACCACAGAAACACACAGAAATAACAAACAATTAACACAAGTTATTTGCAGAAAAATCCAACAAGAAACAAACAATTTCCCACAGATATGAATTAAGAAAAAGTTTACTTAGCCAGAGCCAGTAGGAAGAGCACACAATTTTGTTTAGCGGCAAACGAGATATGGGGAGCTCTCATAGTGCATGATGGGATATGGTTTAACCAAGTGCTAGTGGAAGACCTCTAGCTTGTATCTAAGGCTGAGTCAGATGCGAGGATTGGATCTGAACCCAACCTAGTAAGAAAGAAGGCGAGATAGGACAACAACACATCAAATGTTCTTGTGGCAGACTAAAGGATTTTTTATGAATGTTTGGAATTAAGGTACAAATATCATTCAGATAAATCTTAACAAGTACATAAAACAGACAAAAATGAGTAAAATGTAACAGCCAAATGTTGACAAGTTCATTATAAACACACTGAATATAAACTAATGACATACTTCAATCCACTAAACCCAAAATGAGCAGACTGCTTAGGAGATGGAGAATGACAACTGATCATGTGGCAATGACCATGTTGTTCATAAATCTGAAATGTACTTACAAGAAATCATATATATAATTTTGAAAAGTAATGTACCCTGACTAGTCCAAAGCACATCCTATGAGACAGCTAAAGCAATTCCTGTTCTACCTCTGGACTGGAGATCCAGTTTGTACTGTTTAGGAAAAAAGTACGGCTGGCTGTCTAGGAAGAAACCTTGCAAGTACTACTGTGTGCGTACACTTTTTGAAAAGATTGCACTGACAGAGTGGGCTCTAAAATCCTAAATCAAGTTCTTGTTACACTTAGGATAACAAAAACTATTATTATTAACTAGGCTTTTGTATAGATTTTTTTGCTCACTAGATAACCTTGGTTCCCTTTCATAAGTGAGACAAATACCCCAATTGTTTGATTAGTTCAGTCTTCCCTGAGACCTTAAAACCCAATTTATATACATGTAATGCAGAACTCTTTCTCCTTTGCTCTTCTGCTTCTGTTCAGTTGTAGATGTCTGTCTAAGCCCAGGTCGTGGCTAGAAGGGTCAACAGATCAAATCACTTTCATGGTAAACAAATAAAAACAGGACAAGTGAATGGCTAGACTGACTTAATAAAAAAAATAGAAACCACTTCACTATAAAGGAAAGGCACCCTTTCTTGGTGCCAAACTTTATGCAGCTCTACACATTAAATCTTATAGTGCAGAAATCCTTCTGACGGAGGAGACTACTGCTAAAAAAACACTTTCCTAAGATAACACTTTGAGGTTAACTGAATTACCTGCCTCAAGGGAAGGTAATAGTTTCTTAGGTATAAAAATGAAACATCAACCCAGGACTACTGGATATCTACTAAAGCTTACAAATACAGTATTTTTCAAAACTTGCTTAACTGGACTGGCTGCTAAGAGGTACAACAGGTCAGGTAAAGACATAGATAAGACCAAAACTGCACACCTTTATGGATGGAGGTCAACTCTGTGTTAAATATTAACAATTTGATGTAGAACGGTACAGTTAAAGGTTCTGCCATATACATTTGTGTTAGAGGTGTGGCACATAGATAGGTATCTTGGCAAGTATGCAGCTATTCCAGTAAGATCTGCCTTTTTCACCTTTAAAACCATTTTTGATGTCAGAGCTATGACAGCAATACACATCAAAGTCTCTGGTTCCAAGGAATCAAAGTCATTTGTAGCTATTGCCAGCCAAAGAGGTAGCCTGGAACACAGAAAGTGTAGATGGTTGTTCAGTTAAAATGTTAACAATTACCTATTAATTATTTGATGCTCTCGTGTTTTATTATGTCCAGAAAATCTACATGTCCAGGTTTCAGTCATAAGACATTCTTATTTTGCTATCCAGAACGTTTATTACGGTGTTTTGTTAGCTTTAAATGTATGCAGCATGAAGAGTCAATTTTCTTTTGATTTCCTTCCCAGACAGTTAATGCTAATGTGCAAAGTTGGTAGGAGTAAATACCACCCTGTCTGTTTAGATATCACAGACAGCTTCTGATAGTAACACAAGCTGCAGAGCAGGTAGAGCAAAGCAAATTGAAATCACTTTTTCCATGTTATATGCTATTTTTTTTCCTGTAAGAAAGACCATACTGTTCGAACTTTCACTTGTAGAAAGTAGATTCCTAAGACTAATCCTGGTCAACTTTTGTGTAGAACAAGAGGTAAGAAAGGGAGAACATTGGTTTAGATATGTGTGTTGGATCCAGCACTGGAATTCTTACAATGGGATGTATGTAACAGAAGATATAGTCCAGAGGTTGCTGATTCTTATTCTGCTAGCTTTTGTGGTACCACTGACTCTTATTCACCTGAAGTCTATCATAAGGTGTATTTAGGTTTGAGAAATCAATTATTGCATGGAAATGTCTGCTTTTTTTATCAAGACTGAAAACGTCCATCATAAGTTGAACCCTCTCCTGAAGAATGAAAATCTTATTATTTGTAGGTTCAATTTCTGGATGCTGGGTACAAAACCTAGGTTCAGATAACCATCTGTGTAAAGAAAATTGTGAATTCCCTCTTCAGGCTGAGATGGGAAACATTCAAGCCAGGCATATGTAAATATGTAGGTCAAAAGCAAAGAAATAAAATGGAAATTTCAGTGTGCTTTTGGCATATATTATGGAGATAAGCATACTAATAAATCAGTCTCTAAGCCAGCATCCTATAAAAGAAGAAACATAGGGGGCTGTAAAATAATCACATGAATTTCTGTTATGAATTTGTTACATTTAAGAGGTGTAGAACGGATCTCCTTGGTTTGTCTTTTTCACAATTAGAAAAAATGTGAACAAGCCCTTTCTCTGTGATGCATCCAAAACCATTTGTAGTACTAGAATGTCCAAGAGATGCTGAATCACTGAGTGAGCCAACTCTTATTGTTCTTGGAGAACAAAAGAGATGATGCTGGAACTGGTGTGGCACAGAATTTTAAGAAATAACCTTTTGACACAATCCCTCTTACCCACTTGTCCATGGTAAAAGTGATTTACAGAAAAGCTACATTTGCTCCTAGAGGATGGAGAAGCAGGGATAAAATGATGATAGAGCTGTAAGTTATAGGGTTGGAGGTAGAACATGTCTTGTTGACATGGGCTCTGCTTTCTTGGGGGGGGGGGGGTCTTCATGTCTCTTGCATCACTTATAATACTGCTTCTTTTTTTTTTTATTTTGGGGAAACTTTCTTTTGCTTGTATAGCTGCTGCCTGATTTTTCTTCAAAAATGCCAGGTTTTATGAAATTAAGGTAGTTATGAAAATACAAGTAAAAATCATGACTGCTTTACCAAATGATCATTTATATCTCAGAATCTCTTCACAGTACCTACATGGTTTAATATCATTTTTTACTAACATCCATGGAGGGAGTGTTAGAGGCAGATAGTAACGCCCAAAATATCAGAGACATGGGGGCAGACCTGGGGTGAATTTCCAATTTCCCATCCATTCGTGAAGGTTATGCTTAAATAGGGTCACAAATGGACGCTGCTTCACATGGGTGGGGAGCCTGTTCCAGAGCATGGGAATCCTCTGAGACACATATCTGTCTCACCAACATGTCTTATTTATATCACAATCAAAATTTAAGTCCTTGGATCTAGTTGTTCTGATGGTGTACCTTTTGCGGATGTGCAGAATGTCCATAAGAGCTGGATCCAAGGATGCCTTGTATGCCAGGCATATACTGCCTCTCAGTAGGCTGTAAGAGAATGAGTATAGAGATAGGGCTTTAAGATGATCCCAGTAGGGCAATGCATTTATACCTTGGATTCTCCAGGTAAGGAACCTTTGTGGGCATTTCAACTGTTGCATATGTCTGGTCAGATACACGCTAAAGGGGGCATTATACTCAGAGATGAGTCTGATAAGGGCTTAATAAAGTGGCAGTATGACCTCCTTGGGCTTGGATGCCATCCTCTTACTTATAAGTTGGGGGTATAGAATGGTTTTCTCACTATCTTGGCCATTTGTTGGTCAAAGGTCAGATTACCGTCTGCATATATTCCCAGATCCCTGACTACTGAGTCAACTCTTAGGGGTACCTTATTGATGGAGTAATTAAACTGGGTGGCAGTTTTCTCAAAAGAAACTACAATGCATTTCCTGGCATTGACTTTTAATCTATGACTTTAGCAACAGTCATTTGTCTGTGTATTAATGTAAAGATGGAAATATGCCTTATTTTTTATACCGTTTTGTAAACACTCCTTAACTCTATCTCTATACATCCCATGCTCACCACTTCACTCCATAGCAGATCATGTCAACTTGCAGATGCCTTAGTTGTATTTATATACCTTGACCAGGACGTCAGAAATTAGAGTTTGAAAACAGTGATGAGTGCACGCATTTCAGGAGTACAAAGAAGTCTCCTGTAAAGATGGCTGTACTCTTACAGGTTATACAGGAACTCTGCTTTCCTGACTACTGTACTGTTGTAGGAAGCAGAGTTAAAGCATTCACTTCCAGCATTATCACACTAAACTGCAGAGAACCCACTTTCTGAGCAGTTTGGGTTTGTCAGTTTAGAAGTGTTGCTCCTTAGAGTAACATCTACAGTATTTTGGGTTAAATGTTCAGACTGGTACTGTAACATGTACAGCTGGAAGTTCACTGCTGTAGTTCCTGGACAAGCAGGTGTCTATACCGTTTTCTTACATATCCATCGTCATGCTTCCCGTACTCATTGGGAGAATTCTGAGACCTGAAGCCAGTCTACTTCATTTTTAGGATTCAGAACCTGTCACTTCACATGAGTCTTACATAAATATATGTACTTCTCTTGTTTTTGTTTTTCAGATACTACTAACTATCTGGTTCGAAAGACGTGCGTTGCAAAGTGTTTAACAAAAAGTGCAATGGCTTGTGAGACTGGCTATTTTATCTTCAAAAGAGGAATGTACTGCTTTTGGGGATGTAGATTCTTAGTTGAGTATTTAAAATGGTTTCTCATTAATTTTCCTGAAAAGAAATTTCTCCAGATCGGGAGTTTGGAGAAAGGGATTCCTCATCATCAGTGTCTTTGTCACAACCAAAGGTGAATGTTTGGTCTGAGTAAGCTAATTGTTGTTGTCTTCATCTAATTCAGAACAGGGAGCAGGGAGGAGTTGTCCTTTCCTCTTATTTAAAAGAACAGTTTCAGATGTAGGAGGGTCTGTTTCAGATTTGAAAGATGCTGCTGTTTTCTGTGGCAAATCACAGTACTTCTGAGCTTTTTCTACCTGATAAAACCAGGAAATGACTTGCACTTCTGAGGGGTCAACTTCTCACCACCCATATACTTTTTATTTGGGTGACCAGTGTATCAGGGCATTTACTACTTATAAGTGAAGTCAAAACAGAACTGAGCATCTACCAACTGACTTCTTGCCCAATAGCCAGGAAGTAATCAGAATAAGGAACAAGAGAGATAGGGATAGCCACTGTATAACAAACACCAGCAGCTGGACGATCATGGAACTTTAATAATAAAGTAAAAGCTAAAAACTGCAAAAAACACAGTTTAGTGCTTTCATCTGATACAAAAGACAACTTCAGAACCATGAAACATGAAGTGAGAACATCATTTAAAACATATTCATGAACACCCCCCCCAAAAAAAAACACCCAATTAGAGAGCAGAAACCACAAAAAGCCCACAAAATCTTAAAGAGCATTGAAAAACAGTGAAATAGAACATAACATTATTTAACACTATTTACTGAGTCACTGGTAATGGAAATGCTGTCATTAATCCCTGGCAAATGTGTGGCATCTAATCTAAGCTGCCACAACATTTTACAGTGCAATAATGTGTTCTTCCAGTCCCCTGTGTAGGCAGCTGCTTGCCCTTCCTGCAAAATAAAAAAAAAAATGTAAAGCCTACATAGGATTACTTAGTGGTTGCTTGGGCTATTTCAGATACTTAGATGATGTATTTGTATGGAAGGGCACCACCAACAATTTTTTGGCACTAGTGGAGGTGGGCTGTGTCTTTTGTATAAGACAAAAGCGCTAAACTGTGGTTGTTTGCAGTTTTTAGCTTTTACTTTATTAAAGTTCAGTGGTCATCCAGCTGCTGGTGTTTTCTTTTTTTTTTATTGCTGATTACATCAGTATCGGGTTTCCTGCTTATTTGTGGATTATTTCTTCTTACTTTGCAATGATTTCCCAGTTATGTCAGCCAACAACTCACAGGAGCTTTTCCATGGAGGTTCATCTTCTTCCAACATGGAGTATGGTAATTTAACTTTTTTGATTCAGCAACTTACACAGTTGTTATCACCACACATCCAGATGTTTAACTCTGGTGATAGCAGTGACTTTATTACACCTGCACAGAGAGCAGCTCCCTCCAGCAACACACCTATCTGGTTCCCTGGAGGTACCCAGAATTTTGTCTCTAGTATTAAATTCAACAGAGGGTGGACAATTTAGAGTTTGGTCCATGCAAGGAATACATTCAATCTGCTGATGGAAAATATTTAACATTACAACAGCAGATTCAAGTTTTTGAGAAAAGTTTGTTTAAATTCAAATCACTACAGCTTGATAATATTTTCTTGGGAGAAAGTGTGAAACTAGGCCATGTCCCAAAAAGACTACAACTCTGGAAATTTCCACAGGGAGTTTTGGAGCATTCCCCTTTTCACTCCGAATGTCTAGAATTCTTTGACCACACTGGGCTGGAACTTTGCAGCCTCATTATTAAGGAGAATGAGAGAAGACTGCACAAATTGAAGGAGGAGATCAACAAGTTGGTACCAGAACAGGACAGTTTACCCCAACCCACCTGGTGCAGACATTCAAGTGTATACCCCCCAATTCTATTTCAGATGAAAACCATCAGCTTCCCGAAGTGAATCATGATGGTGAGGTCCCTTTAGGGGACATCTCCCCTCAGAGATCGGAGAGGCTTGTGAAGAAGTAACGACAACCAATACCAACCCCAGTTCAGCAGACAGGGTGGAAACAAGGGAAGAGGAGAAATAATCAGAGGTGTGAATTTCGTTATTGGAAATGGTAAACATATCGGAGGAACAGAGTGGAATGAACGACCACAATAACATTCAAGGTACTAGTAATATAACTTATTTTTTTGGCTTTAACATTTACAATTATACTGATTTTCCCATTGGGCAAGTGCATCATTCACTGTTCATGAAGGGATTTAATTTTATTCCTTTGAGTAGAACCAGTTTGGGACATACCTTATTGGACTTGAAGATCTTTACTCAGAATTTGAATCTCCAAGTGCTGTTTAGTGACAAGGATGTACTACAGACTGAGGCTAACCTGCTTAAAAGGAAAAGATTAGCCAATCCTCCTTTGCACCCCACCATCAACATATTTGAAAAGATTTGTGAGGAAATTTGTGAACTACTTAGTTCCAGCTGTAATAAGCATTTCTGTAATCTTTCCCCATCAGACAGAGAAACCCTTAAATTCATCAACACAAAGATATAAGATGTATGAAGCCTGATAAAGGTGGTGGCATAGTGATTATGGGGTACCTGGATTATGAGGGACGAATGTGCAATCTGTTAGGAGACACCTAAGCTTATAGTGTGGTCTCCCTAAATGAAATATCCATTGCATACAGAAGTATTAATGTTGTTCTTGATGATCTGTTATTATTTGACAACATTTCACAACAACTGTATGAGTTCCTTTCTGTGGTCAATCCAGTGGTTGCAAAAATTTGGGGATTTCAAAAATACATTCAAATGTTGTGGACCTTCCGTTAAGGCCCATTGTGGTGACAGGAGGCTTTATTACAGAACCTCTGGCGAAGTTTATAGACTTGAAATTGAAGAACATGTTTCTCCCATACCCCCATGTCATCAGCATTTCTTGGGATGTGCTCAACAAATTACATGACATTAATTTTGACAGTATTTCTTTATTTGGTACTTGTGACGTACAAAGTTTATTTTCAGTTATTCCTCATGAAGAGGGATTAGAATGGTTTAGAGAAATAGTTCAGAGAGTGGAGGGCTTACAGAACAAAATCAATTACTTCTGCACAACTTCATGGACATGGTATTGAACAACTTAATTTCCTTTGATGGTGAATATTACAAGCAACGTAGAGGAGTAGCAATGACGGCTGCATGTGCCCCCATTTTTGCTAATGCAGTTCTCCTCAAGTGGGAACTTGATATTTTTTTCAAGATGCCATTATTTAGTGGTTGCTTGGGCTATTTCAGATACTTGAATGATTTATTATTTTATGGAAGGGCACTGCCAATGATTATTTGGCACTAGTGGAGGCGATGTGTAGTACCAATTTTTTGCAGTTCACTTGCCAGGTTGATGTGCTGGGGATTAATTTCCTGGGCACTGATATACAGAAGACAAGTTACAATTACCTATAAACCCAGATTTACAGGAAGCCCCTTATTGTAATTAATTTCTGTCCTTTACAAGCTGCCATCCTTTTCACCAAAGGAAAGATATTGTGAAAAGTCAATTCATCTGGATTTCTAGATTGACTTCCAATGATGCCATATGTTTAGATGAATTCTTGGATATTTTTTGACTGAGGATATCCCATCTCCCTCTTGGACAGTGTTCAAGCCGAGGTGTGGGAAGGGAGAAGGAGAGATATGCAGCTGTCATAAAAGGTGGCCTGGTGAACTTTACTGGGTTTAACCAGAAGGACATGAAAAAATTCACAAGCCAAACAAACATGGCTCTTCAATATTTCCTGTATGCCAAGAATATCCATCAAATTATTTGCAATAACTGCCATGTCCTTTCTTGTGACGAAGGGACCAGTTGGCTAATAGCTATCCCCACATTTACATACAAAAGGAAACCCAATATCAAAAATGTATTGGAGAGACCTTGTTTTAATTTCATGTCCAGGTTTCCGATGACTTTGAAATGTGGGAGATGTCCCCAGTGTTGCTACATTTAGAACAATTATAATGGCCCCTTAATGGATATCATTTTGAAATTTGCAAAAGGGGGCAAGTTTTAATGCTACTCTGAAAAGAGTGGTATACACTGCAGCCTGTACTCAATGTCAAGTGTTCTATGTGGGCAAAACCAGCAATGCCTTCAACAAAAGGATTTATCAGCATGTTTATAGTATACAGAAGACTGACAGCAAGAGTGCTCTTGAGAGGCATTCCCGATCATGTGTAGGCTTTAAAAGATTTAAATTTTTTTATTTTGGAGCAAGTGCAAGAAGCTGCCTACACAGAGCACTGGAAGAACAAATTATAGCGTTGTGAAATGTTGTGGCAACTTAGATAAGACACCACACATTTGCCAGGGATCAATGACAGTACTTCCATTATCAGTGAACTAAAAATGAGGGCTTCCAAGTTGTAAATAGTGTTGTTCATGTTGTATTTCAGTTTCCAACACTCTTTAAGATTTTCCCAGGCTTTTTGTGGTTTCTGCCCTCTGACTGGGTGTTTTTGGGAGTGTGTTCATGAATATGTTTTTTTGCTGTTTTCACTTCCTGTTTCATGGTTCTGAAGATGTCTTTTGTATAAGACAAAAGCACTAAAGCATGGTTGTTTGCAGTTTATAGCTTTTACTTTGTTATTAAAGTTCCGTGGTCATCCAACTGCTGGTGTTTTTTTTTCGATTTTTTTGCTGTTTACATCAATATCGGTTTTCCTGCGTATTTGTTGATTAGAGGACATTTAAATTATGAAACAAAGCTCACCACAGTAGTCTGGGTACTGATGTCCGAGGTGGGCACTTATCTTTCATCACTGACATCATCAACACTCTTTTTCCCATTTTCTACACGGAGTCAGGGTGTCATATCAAATGTCACCATCTCCTTCGATTCAATGTTACTCTCCTTCTTTGACAGTCATGCCTGATTGTCGCAGGTCTTCTGTCACACAATCAGTCCATCTTTTTCCTGGATGCCCTCATTTTCTCTTGCTGTATGTCCCAAATCTTCTTTACCATATTGTCTTCTGCTTTCCTGCACATGTGCTCGAACCACTGTAATCTATTCTCTTGACTTCTTCTGCAATTGGAGCTGCTTGGGCTTCTGCTCTGATGTCCTTATTTCTTTCTCTCCTGTGGTGTGCATCCTACCACCCATCTCAGGCATTTCATCTCCATCACCTCTAGCTTCCTTAGCTGCCTCCTTCACTGTCGGAATATACTGTAGTACTGGTTGCACCACTGTTTTGTACACCATATTAACCTTCAGCTTCTTTAGCATTCTTACATTGCATTGCATGCCACCCCTGACACTGTGCCAGTTGGCTGCATCCCCTCCCCTCTGATTCTAGGTTTGACCTCCTCATTCAGAATTCCCTTCTTTTCAGCCACCCCTCCCTAATACTTGAAGTTGTAAGCTCTTCCACTATTTTCCCTTCTATCTCAAGTTTCAGCTTCTTCTGATTCCCTCATTTGGTGCCATGATAACTGTGATTATCTGTACTCAGTTAAATCCCATGTGCCTTTTGTTTTGCATTCCATTTCCACATGATTTGCTGAGGTTCTTGTTCAGAGTCAGCTTGTAATGCCATGTTATCTCCATAGAGCAGAACTGCTGATGCCTCTCCCATCTGACTTTATTTTCAAATGTAGTTCATCGCCACTATAAACAGTAGTGGGTGCAGAGATGAACACTGATGCATACCTAGTCCTACTGGAACCCCCTATGTGAGGCCAAACACTGTTCGTACTTGTGCCATTGGGTCCTTGTACATAGTTGGAACCAGTTCTACCAAATGTTTCCAGGACTTTGAACCATTGCAGAACTGTAGAAATCAACTTTATTGGAATCTTGTCATATGCCCAGATGGACTCTTTTCTTTCATCTCTAGCCTCTTCTCAGCTACCTGTCTCATTGCAGACATCAGGTTGGTTGTGCTGATCGTCTCCCATCTTTCGTTCTTCAACTCTGTATATTAATTTATCAATCACCCTTCTCCACTTTTATACAGTGAGACAGGAGTTTGACACCTCTATATTATCCACAGTTCTTAATGTCTTAATACTTATTCTTCAGTCATCTGGGATATGCCTTTCTCCATACTGCTAGGAGTACCGTCTGGAGCCATTTCTCCCTACTCACCTGACATTTTCATCATATTTGCTGTGACCTTATCTAAACCTGCTGCCTTCTCTGACATAATTTTATTTAATGCCAATCTTACTTCTAGGGTGGGCTCTTTTTTCATTATAGGCTGTGTCTGGGACAGTACCACCTTTGTGCATTTTTCTTTATCCAGAAGCTACTGGAAGTACTCTTTCCATCTGCTGCAATGTCCTTTGGACTTGTGAGCAGGTTGTTGCTGGCATCCTTTACAAAAGGATGATGATCTTCTTTATCTTTCTGCCTTTGTCATGAAACCTCATAGAATTTCTTTGTGCCACCTGCTGAGTCACTTTTTTACTTTAAATTGTTTTATTTATTTTGTAATAATTTAGTCATATATGAAAACAGAATAGAAAAAATATTTTTGATTACATTTGTGGAATAAAATTTATGAAGATGTTTGACCATCATACATGTCAATGAAATTATTACATAAATAACATTATAATTTCAAAACCTAAAAATGAAAAAAGAAACTATTTACAGTGGTGACTATACAAAACAAGTAATGCATATTATATTGTTATAAAAATGATTTATCTTAGTGTATATTCATATCATTCTTCTCCAGTATTTCCATTATAATCTGCCAGTTGTTGTAGTATGAAGTAGTTCTGTTAGTTCTGTTCTTTAAAGTTGAAATTTCCATTCTTCCTACTAAGGCAAGTTTTTTAAATTCCTTGAATGATGGAGGTGCAGCAGATTTCCAATTAGATATGATGATCTTACATGCTACAGCAAGTAAAGTCCAAAGAATTGAAGATTTTTTTTTAGGAACACATTTGGGTATGGGGGAGTTGAATAAAACTAGAGAGTTGGTTAAATGAAAGCTATCATTAAATACAATCTGAAAAAAATAATCAGTTATTCCAGTATTCTCTAAGACTCATACAATTATAAAACACATGTTGCCAGTCTGCCTTTAATTCTATTTTACATCTCCAACATTTCTCTTAATTTGTAAACATTAAAGCTAGCTTGTGTGGAGTTAAAAAACTCCTATTTAAAAATCTCCAAGTAAATAAATGCCATTTAAGTGACAATTTAGTATATTTTGAAGATTTGTGTCATTTTTTATCTTCTTGTGTTGGTTGATGTCCACTTATTGATACAAAATAATTCCAATATGTGTTTTTCTGATAGATTTTTGTTTTCTTAACAACTTTATAAATATATCTGACAAATGACCACTGCCTTGTAAAGGTTGATTGATAATAATTTGTATGTGTTCTAATAATTTAGGTCTATTCTGTCTAATGGATGGTTGTATTACTTCTATTTTATTTACAACATATTGTCTCAAAGTCTGTAGGGATAACCACATATTGTTATATATATTAAATGTATTCATTATTTGATTGATAGATAGAATCTTATCCCTATTCAACAATTGGTGCCAGAATAAAAATTCCTTTTGTTTTAACATGTTCTTTCTATGGACTTGCAATGTCTCTAGATTATTGGGTGTGAATGCTGTAGGAAAAAGAGAAAACAGCCAGGATTTGATGTTAGGGTTCTTCTTGATATATTTTTTTAAATTCAATATTGTTAGATTTATATAATTAGATGGAATTGTAATGACTATGTTTTCTAATATATAAACTTTAAGCATCAAATATAATGAATTATGTAGTATAATTAAACATTCCTGTATTTGGTATTGTATTGTTTCTAAGCAAATGTGTTCTTGTAATTGTTTCCATATAGATGTGTAAGAAGGATTTAACCGTAGTGTTATGTTTTTAACTACAGAGGTAAGTATGTAAATCTCTATATCAGGTAAGTTTATTCCTCCATCTTCCCAGTTCATTAAATGGTTATTTAATGCTATTTTGGGTTTTATTTTAGAAACCATAGGAAATATAAAATTATTTTATTATATTTCTGTAAAATCTGTTTGGGAGGGGGAGAGAAATAACTTTTATTAGGTATAATATCTTAGGAAAAAGTATTGATTTGATCAGAAATAACCTGTCTTCCATTGTAAATATGTATTTATTCCAATTGTCCATCATTAATTGTATTTTATCTAATATTGAATTGTAATTAAATGAAATTATATCCTGTCATCTAAGTGAATACCAACATATTGAAGTCTACCATCTGTTACAACATATTTAGTGAATTTTTTATGTGCTTTTCTTTTTTGCTATTTATAAGTACATTTTTTGTTTTATTTTCATTAAACTGTAATCCAGAAATGCTTTGGAAATTAGATATTGAATTAAATAAGGCTTGCAGTGAATTATTAGAGTCAGTCAATGCCAAGAGTATGTCATCTGCAAACATCTGTAGTTTTATATTTAATGTTTTAGTTGATTCTATACCTTTAATTTCAGAGTTTAATCTGATGTTTTTTGCAAAAGGTTCTATCAAAAGTGCAAATAACAAAGGTGATAAGGGACATCCTTGTTTGGCTCCTTTCGTGATATTAAAATGTCCTGATCTATGAGATCCTAACTTGACATAAGCTTGAGTATTTTCATAGAGAGATTTTATGAGAGTTAAAAAGCCCTTTGGGAATTTATACTCTTCCAGAGCTAACAATAAGTAACTCCAATTATCCGAGTCACAGGCACTATCTATATCTAAGGAGATTATAGTCATATCTGTATTTCTGAGTTTATTATGGTCAATTAGTGTTATTATCCTTTTAATATTTTCATAGGTATTTCTTCCTTTTATAAATCTCATTTGATCTTCATGTATTAATATAGGGAGAATGTGTTTAATTCTGTTTGCAAGGATTGCCATAAACATTTTGTAATCTATGTTTAATAATGTTATAATTCTATATGATTTACAAAGTCTTTCATCTTTGTCTGGTTTTATTATCAGAGATATTAATGAGTATTTCCATGATGGGGGAATAATTATATCTTCCTTGACTGTGGTATATACTTTTAAGAGCATAACTAAAGGTAGTCTTGGCATTAATTTATACATTTCTGGTAATATATTATCTGGTCCAGGAGATTTATTTGTTTTAAGCTTACTAATTTGTGATTACAGTTCTGTCATTGTGATTGATTTATTAATATTTTCTATTTGTCTTGTGTTAATCTGATATGAATATTTTTATTAAGAAATCTTTTAATCTTATCAGCTGATCAGAAATAACCTGTCTTCCATTGTAAATATGTATTTATTCCAATTGTCCATCATTAATTGTATTTTATCTAATATTGAATTGTAATTAAATGAAATTATATCCTGTCATCTAAGTGAATACCAACATATTGAAGTCTACCATCTGTTACAACATATTTAGTGAATTTTTTATGTGCTTTTCTTTTTTGCTATTTATAAGTACATTTTTTGTTTTATTTTCATTAAACTGTAATCCAGAAATGCTTTGGAAATTAGATATTGAATTAAATAAGGCTTGCAGTGAATTATTAGAGTCAGTCAATGCCAAGAGTATGTCATCTGCAAACATCTGTAGTTTTATATTTAATGTTTTAGTTGATTCTATACCTTTAATTTCAGAGTTTAATCTGATGTTTTTTGCAAAAGGTTCTATCAAAAGTGCAAATAACAAAGGTGATAAGGGACATCCTTGTTTGGCTCCTTTCATGATATTAAAATGTCCTGATCTATGAGATCCTAACTTGACATAAGCTTGAGTATTTTCATAGAGAGATTTTATGAGAGTTAAAAAGCCCTTCGGGAATTTATACTCTTCCAGAGCTAACAATAAGTAACTCCAATTAACCGAGTCACAGGCACTATCTATATCTAAGGAGATTATAGTCATATCTGTATTTCTGAGTTTATTATGGTCAATTAGTGTTATTATCCTTTTAATATTTTCATAGGTATTTCTTCCTTTTATAAATCTCATTTGATCTTCATGTATTAATATAGGGAGAAAGTGTTTAATTCTGTTTGCAAGGATTGCCATAAACATTTTGTAATCTATGTTTAATAATGTTATAATTCTATATGATTTACAAAGTCTTTCATCTTTGTCTGGTTTTATTATCAGAGATATTAGGTTCATAGGTTCATACTAGGCTATCTGCCCAAGGGCATTTATAAGCCTAGCCCATAGTTATGTAGCTTTCGCCACCCCTTTAGTTTGAATAAAACTATGCCTATTATTTTGCTGTGCCTCTGTCAAGCAGTGACACTGAAGTAATCCCTGGGGTATATCTGCGATCTCCCATCCATTGGTCAAGATTCCTCTTGAACAAGGCCAGCAAGGTGCTCTGCCTCACATGTACCGGGATTTTGTTCCACAGCATAGGGAGTCTCTTGGTGATGAATCTGTCCCTCCAGCACGTTCTATTAATAACTGTGTCAAGGTTTAAGTCTCCCGCCCTTGTGGTTCTGAGGGATCTAGATTTTTTGAGGTGAAGCATATTCATCAAATCTGGGTTTGACATGGCCTTATATGTCAGGCACAGGTCACCTCTGAGCAAGCGGTATGAGACTGAATAGAGCTGGAGTTCTTTCAGTTGGGCAGCATAAAACATATTTTTGAGACCCTTTATCCTTTTGGTGAGGAACTTTTGGGGCCTTTCCAGCTGCTGCAGGTGTCGGGTCAGATACATTCCGAATGGGGCATTGTACTCAATCATAGGTCTAATGAGTGATGAGTACAGGGGGACGATGACCTCCCTTGATCTAGATGTGAATCCCTTCATGATCAGGTGGGCAATGTAGAAGGTTTTCCTAACTACTTTAGCAACATGAGTGTCAAGCGAAAGGCTACTGTCAACCTGGGTCCCCAGATCCCTGATGACTTCTTCTGTGCTCAGTGGATTGCCACCTATATGGTAGCTAGGGGTAACCTTGATTTTCCCGAAGGGTATGACTATGCATTTCTTGGTGTTTAACTTTAGGCCATGGCTCTGGCACCAGTTATCCATTTCTGTGAGGCCCTTCTGAAGGATATCTGTGTCAGATGTGTTTTCGACTATGGCGCCCAGTTTGCAGTCATCTGCAAACTTTGTCAGCCATAACCCTCCTGTGTTTGCTTGTACTTCAGAAAAGTAGATGCCGAACAAGAGTGGACCCAGGACTGAGCCCTGTGGGACACCACTTGTGACAGGTTTCGAGTCTGACATGGCTCCAGCAACTCTGACCCTGTGGGTTCTGTCACTTAGCCAGTTTGCAACCCATCTTGTGATGTATGGGTTTACATTCAAGCTGATGAGTTTTTCGATGATACCTGAGTGGGGTATTGTGTGAAGGCCTTTGCAAGGTCGAGGTAGGCTGTTTGGACTGCCTTCCCTCATCAATGGCCTTGGTGACTGTCTCAAAAAAGTCAACCAAGTTTAAAAGGCATGATCTGCCTTTGACAAAGCCAAACTGGGTTGGATCCAAAGTCTGCAAGTTCCCTATGTCTTTATTTATGAGTTCCATTATGATCCTCTCCATGGCTTTGCAGATAAGGCTTGTCAAGCTAATGGGACAGTAATTTCCAGGGTCGGTGGAGGCACCGCCCTTGTGAAGTGGGACCACAGTCACCGTGCGCCACTCCTTGGGTACGTATCCTGAGGTGAGGCTAAGATTAAACAGCTGTCCTAACTGTGGGTTTAATTCCTCATTGAGTTCATGGAGCACACAGCTGGGGACACCATCCGGTCCCATGGATGCTGTGTTTTTTGCCTTGGAGAGAGCAGTTCTCACCTGGGCGTTGGAGATGTTTGGGGGGCTACAATCCTCTGGTATAGATATCTCTCCTTTTGGGGGGAGGGGGGGGGAGAAGTTTGAACTGAACCTGTCAGCCAGTATGTTGGCAATGTGTGTAGGTTCAGTAATCTTCACATCATTTTGAACTAATTCTGAGCATATCTGGGAGTTTCCTCCTAGGTTTCTAACATAGCTAAAGAAGGCCTTATGATTGTCTTTTGAGCCCTTGGCGATTTTTCTCTCAAAATTTGCCTTGGATGATTTTATGAGAGCTCTTAGTTTTTTACTTATAATGATCAAAGGTGTCTTACCTTTCAAGGATTTTGCTCTATCTTGTAGTAGCTTCCTCCTTTTGTTGTAGAGCTTGTTTATGGCTGGGGTCCACCAGACTGGACGCCTGCCTTTGGTACAAAGAGTCTTAGTTTTGTTTGGGATTGTCTGATCCATGCAGTCTTGTAGGTGCTGGTAGAAGGCATTTGTAAGTGATTCAGCGGTTTGAGTAATGTTTACCACTGGCTCAGGGGCCTTAAAGGAGACCACACTAGTTTTAGAAGTGTGAAGTCGGCTTTTGAGAAGTTTTTCACTGTGGTCTTTTTTATTTCAGGTGGGGGCGGGATGAGGACCTCCAGCGAGATTAGTTTATGATCTGATCTCACCAGTGAGGGGTATACTTCTGGTGTTGAACATTGTGATCCCATGTTCGTAATGATGAGATCAAGTATGTTTTCTCCTCTTGTGGGGATGGTGACTAGTTGTTCCATGGCATTTGAGTTTATGAACTCCAGGAACCTTTGGGCTAGAGTGTTTGGGCTTGAGTAGTGTTCCCAGTCTATATTAGGGTAGTTGAAGTCACCTAGTATGATGATGTTTGGAGATACATTTATCCCCTCCAATGTTTTCAGGAAGGCCATGTGAGGTTCCTGAGTTTGAGAGGGTGGCCTGTAATATGCTACAAATTGCAGAGCAGTCTTGCCTATGGTTAATTGCACCTGGATGGTCTCCGATGCATCTTGCATTGCCACCAACCTTGAGGTGTGGGTGTCCTTTATGAATATGGACACCCCCCCTCCTTTCTTGGTGTTGTCCGGATTTTGGGGCCGGAACGCATGATATGAGGTGAAACCTGATAGTGCTGGGGTGCTCTCAGGAGCCTTGAACCAGGTTTCTGTCACAGCACAGACATCGATTTTCTCCATACTGAGAAGGGCCTCGAGTGCGTGCATCTTGAGATTGAGACTTCTGGCATTGAGCAGCATCACCCTTAGTTTTTTTCCTTTTTTGTGTTCTAGGGTGGTAGGTTTAGAATTTGAGCCTTGCCTAAAAAAGGCACTATGGGGGTGGCAAGAGCCTTTGCCAATATCCGGAAGCCTAGGGGTGACAGGTGCAAGCCGTCCCTTGCGAAGCAGCGTGGCTTGTCCAGCATGTCATCCCAGGCAGACAGACATTGGATCCCCTTTGAATGACACCAGAATTTAAGCCAATTATTAAAGCTGATCATCTTATCACTGTATTGTGGCATCATTCTAGGTGAAGGTAGGATACTGCTCAAGGTCAGGGTCATACCTGCCTGGGCTACATAATCAGAGAGCTCCTCAATGTCTCTTTTCATGTAGTCCAAGGAGGTACATCTCAGGTCATTGACACCAGCGTGGACAATGACTGAGTCATACTTGTACCTGCTGTTGAGAGACCTGAGTGCTTGTGTTATGTGGCGGATTCTAGCGCCCGACAGGCAGCTTACTGTGACCTTCTCCTTACTCAGTCTGGTGAGCGGGACGTCAGTGTGTCTGACTATGGAGTCACCTATGACAAGTATGTTTGGTGTTGTATTTGGCCTTAAGGGCAGTGACTGCTTTGCCCACTGATTTTGTTGTTTATGTGTTGTTTGTGTGGTGTATTGAGTTTGCAGTTGCTTGGGTGTCTGCTTTGGAGGCCTCTGCTGTTTAGGTAAATTTTACTCAGAGCCTCGAGTATGTCTTAGTGTGTTTATGTGTTTGATTCAGTGGTGTGGTTGAGTTATGTGAGACTGGTATTGTGGTGTGTGTAGTTGCCTTCTTCTCCTGCCTGGTCTTGCCAGTCCTGAGTTGAGAGAGCTCAGCCTCCAGTCTGGCTAAATAGCTGCATCTCTCACAAGTGTTAGTGTTACGTGGGAGGAGGAGAGGGTTGTCCGTGTACATGAGGCAATTGTAACATTGTCTCAGAATTCCCAGATTCACCAACTGGGCAGGAGAGGATGCCAGCATCTGACCCTTCGACATGCTAGAAAGAATTATGAGTTGGTATGAGACAGAGAAGTAGTGGGCTTAGCAGGGAAGTGGGCACTCCTGGGGGGTTTTGCTAGTGAGAGATTTGTATAATATAGGAGTGCTTGACCTGCAAAGAGAATGCTTATAAGACAAGGGATATGCTTATAAGACAAGTGCTGAGCTTTTTGAGAAGAAAAAGCTATTTGGAACAAGTGCTGCACTTTTTAGTGAAGGTGTAAACTGTTTAGGTTCCTAACAGAGCAGTTCTAAGGGAAAAATTGAAGAACAGACTTTCTGGAGCCAGAAAGAGTTTAAACTTGTTAAACCGTTGCTGCCCAATGCTGCTCTAGTGGCAACTCCGAGCTAAAGCACGTTTAAGCGTGCTTGATAGCAGGGGCTGGAAAGAAGCAGGAATAGACCCAAAACGGACAATAAAACTACAGTTTCAAGTCAGTAACCACCTCTACGGGGGGCAGGGAAGCTGCTCAATGTAATTCACTGCCACTGATCAACAGAGAGACCCTCCTTCAGCCCAAGCAAAAATGGCCTCACAGAAACTTTCAAACAGTTCAGGAACAGCAAGCCTGAAACTGAACTTTTTTAACTCTCAGAAAAGTATAATGAGTATTTCCATGATGGGGGAATAATTATATCTTCCTTGACTGTGGTATATACTTTTAAGAGCATAACTAAAGGTAGTCTTGGCATTAATTTATACATTTCTGGTAATATATTATCTGGTCCAGGAGATTTATTTGTTTTAAGCTTACTAATTTGTGATTACAGTTCTGTCATTGTGATTGATTTATTAATATTTTCTATTTGTCTTGTGTTAATCTGATATGAATATTTTTATTAAGAAATCTTTTAATCTTATCAGCTGATCAGAAATAACCTGTCTTCCATTGTAAATATGTATTTATTCCAATTGTCCATCATTAATTGTATTTTATCTAATATTGAATTGTAATTAAATGAAATTATATCCTGTCATCTAAGTGAATACCAACATATTGAAGTCTACCATCTGTTACAACATATTTAGTGAATTTTTTATGTGCTTTTCTTTTTTGCTATTTATAAGTAAATTTTTTGTTTTATTTTCATTAAACTGTAATCCAGAAATGCTTTGGAAATTAGATATTGAATTAAATAATGCTTGCAGTGAATTATTAGAGTCAGTCAATGCCAAGAGTATGTCATCTGCAAACATCTGTAGTTTTATATTTAATGTTTTAGTTGATTCTATACCTTTAATTTCAGAGTTTAATCTGATGTTTTTTGCAAAAGGTTCTATCAAAAGTGCAAATAACAAAGGTGATAAGGGACATCCTTGTTTGGCTCCTTTCGTGATATTAAAATGTCCTGATCTATGAGATCCTAACTTGACATAAGCTTGAGTATTTTCATAGAGAGATTTTATGAGAGTTAAAAAGCCCTACGGGAATTTATACTCTTCCAGAGCTAACAATAAGTAACTCCAATTAACCGAGTCACAGGCACTATCTATATCTAAGGAGATTATAGTCATATCTGTATTTCTGAGTTTATTATGGTCAATTAGTGTTATTATCCTTTTAATATTTTCATAGGTATTTCTTCCTTTTATAAATCTCATTTGATCTTCATGTATTAATATAGGGAGAACGTGTTTAATTCTGTTTGCAAGGATTGCCATAAACATTTTGTAATCTATGTTTAATAATGTTATAATTCTATATGATTTACAAAGTCTTTCATCTTTGTCTGGTTTTATTATCAGCGATATTAATGAGTATTTCCATGATGGGGGAATAATTATATCTTCCTTGACTGTGGTATATACTTTTAAGCGCATAACTAAAGGTAGTCTTGGCATTAATTTATACATTTCTGGTAGTATATTATCTGGTCCAGGAGATTTATTTGTTTTAAGCTTACTAATTTGTGATTACAGTTCTGTCATTGTGATTGATTTATTAATATTTTCTATTTGTTCTTGTGTTAATCTGATATGAATATTTTTATTAAGAAATCTTTTAATCTTATCAGCTGAAGAAATTAAATGATTTGTAGAATTAAGTGTGTTATAATGGAGTCTAAAAGCTTTTAAAATGTTCAAATCAGTAGCTTTTTTCTTATATGGGGACTATAAATTTCTTTTATTTGCTTAGATTTAATTATTTTTTTAGTTCTGTTTGCTAGTTGTCTTTGTCAGGATTCATGGAATATAAATTTAATTTGATTTTTTTTCTAGATTCTTTCTAAAGACATGCTTCAGGAACATTTCTCCCCGGGCCTCCGCTGAAAACAGGATCTGTGGAACCTAGTCGGACTTTCCCGGTCAACAAATGTTAAATAAAATAAAATAAAATAAATAGATTAATCATAGTTTTATGGGGAAGTATCTCAGTATACTTATTATTAAGTTGAATCAATTTTGACAATTTTTTTTTATTTTCAATTTAATGTTATCTATTTTATTTTGTAATCTTTACTCCACAGTTTCCTTTTATTGATATACCATGATAATACCCTACCGTAAATATATGCTTTTAAAGAATCCCATATATAGATTTCTGATATATCTTCAGTTGTGTTTATTTCAAAAAAAGTATTCATTTCATTTATATAAAATTCCTAAAAATCTGTTACTTTTGTTATATATGATGGTATTCTAGTAATGGGTATTGATTGTATGTGGTCAAGTTTCAAATCAAATGTTAGTACATTGTGGTCTGATAAAGGGCATGTTATAGTTTTAAATCCTTCTAATTTAGTTATTAAATCATTTGATATGTATAGTCTGTCTCTCCTAGAGTTAGTTTTATGTCTATGTGAATAAAAGTAAAAAATAATGAATTTTGATCTGCAAATGTGTTAATATCTTTAATTATTGCTGTGTCTATAATCTTTCTTAGGGCTCTTGAAGTAGAGGATTTTTTTTCTTATTACATTTTGTGTCAGTATCTTGTTCTTCTATAATACAATTAAAGTCACCTGCTATAATTAAGCTACCTTTTGTAAGGTGTATTATTTGCTCTAGATGCTGGTTTACTGTGCTTATTCCAACTCCCAGAATCCAGTATATACTTACTAATGTATATATTTCCTATTTATCTCTATTGATACCAAACAGAACATTCCTGAATTATCTTAATAAATCTTTATTATTATAGGAGCAAAGTATTTTTTTATTAATATAGCTACTCCTCTTCTTTTCTGTTTAAATTGAGAACTAGTCAATAAAGAATAATTATTGAAATTTAATTTGTCGTTGTCTTCATCTAAAAGATGTGATTCTTAAAGAAAATACTAAATTTGGATTATGTAAGTTTATATATTTGAATAAATGTTTTCTTTTAATGTTATTGTTTAGACCATTGATATTAATTGACAAACATTTCATGTTTTAATATTGCTATGGGGTTATATAAATGTATACTTGCATGTCATTTGAACACAAACATATGTTAATGGAGAAGATGTTACTTCATAATATATTAATAGATTATGTAGTTTTGCAAAGGGCACCAATATTTTAACTAAGATAAAACTATCAAGTTTAACTACTTTAAATATACATCCAACAATCAAAATCATAATGTATAATACCTCTTGCCTGAATAGTTCAACTACACAGGCAGTCTCTCTATCACTGTTACATACTTCCATTAGCTCCCTACCTATTGACTTTGGTAAATATATTGTAGTTATTATAAGTATTTTAATATTCAGCATGTGTCAAAGTATTAAGAGCTTTGTAACAGTTAATAGACTCTAATTACACATGTTTAAAAGCTCAAGATAATTTACTTATATTTAAACATATGCAGTAAAAATCTTATCTCTCCACAAATACATTTAGAAAATAATTTACATAAAAATAATCTGTTTCAAAATAAAAATAAACTAATAGTTCATTCATTGTCAAGTTCATATCAGAAACTCAAGAGGTCTGTTCTTGTTACAACTTTAGTATATTCTTTCATATTCAATTATGAAATATTATAACCTATTCAAAGTCTAAACACATAGCTTCATATATTCAAAATGTAGATATGTCTTGGTATTGGCATAGGTATTTTCTTGTTGTTATATTGCTTAGTGATGTTCACTACTTATCAAATTATTAGAAGATTAGGTTCCTATACTCTTGGTAAAGGAGTACTTTTTCTACCAAGACATCTTCTTTTATAATGCTTTATATTATCTATGAGTAATTATCATAGTTACATATGAATGTAAAGATTCACTTTACAAAATCATCAGTCGTGTGTACAGGTGAGTTCAATAAATATAATTGAAATTATATGTACTGACTAATTTCTCATATATCAATCAATAATAATTACCTATGAATCACTCATTCATTATTCATCAGTTGTTTACTATAGTAATACCAGCCTTATGATATATGCTTTAGAATTTAATTAGTCTTATTTATGTGTCTTCATTTAGTTACTTCTTCTCTCTGTGTTCACATAAATGCACACATTTAATTGCTTCTTGTTCATTCTATATTGTGTTGATATAATGATTGGTTTATTTTATTGCAAGAACAAAAATAGAATCATAAAGATTATTTAGAAAAACACTTTGTCATAAAACATCATAATTAATGTTCTTTAAAATTATTCTAAATGCAAACTGAAAGTATAGCTTCCCATAATGATGTCTGTTTATACTTGGAACAAGGCATCTGTTTTCATCTGTTTTAAATCACGTGTTCATGTTTACTATATCTTAAAACTAAAGCCTGTTTAACTTCTGCAATTTTTAAATGTGTATTCTGTATTAATGCACTCTTTTCTTTTTATTTATTTATTAATGGATATTATATTTTAATTGTATAGATCATTTACTACCTTCTTTTCCCATTTCAGTTTCAAGTCATTCTTTTGTATTTGTTTTTTAATATGCTTCTTTAACCATAACTATATAATCTGTCAAAGGCACCCAAAACTTCTAAGTAGGCTTGCAATGGTATCTGATTACAAAACATCTCAGCTTCATTCAAAGTGCTTTATTATAATTAAATGTTTTGTATCAGGGGAAGCACAGAGAAGGTCTGCATGAGTGGTGGCATGATTGTTACATCACTATTGTCACAGACCAATGTGTGGGGTTGCCAGGCAACAGCAATCATTTTTATACAGCTCCTGTACATGTGGAATTCACCATTTCTTTACTTAATTTTATAATTGTAAATTTAAGCACTCTTTACGGTCAATGACAGACCCACTTACAAGAAAGAGCAGCTTGCACATTTTTTTATTAAATATTTTATTAAGCAGTATGCCCCTCAACTGTCCAGATCATTGTTTCATATTTTGGTCTGTTCCTCATGCAGGTGTTCTGTTATACTAGCAAGCTAAGCTGCTAACAATTTGAGAACAACATTTAAAAGTAATTTGCTTTCCATTACTAAAAAAGCACTAACAATTTGTGGTCTTCTGGCAAATCTCAGTGGATTAAGTGCCTGAAATTGACAGATACTACAGTTTCAGGCTTCATATTCATCAGAAAATGCATGTCATCACAGTCCTTTCATTCTAGCAACCTTCAGACATTTCTAAGGGTACTAAATGATATTTAAAATCTGTCTCTATTTATTTTCTTTTTTATTTATATACTTTGAGCCATTTGACCTTGACCCTACAAGCATTCATAAAGTGCTGGAAGTGTTTAAACAGGTTTGTTATATATTTTTAGTGTTAACTAAAGGTATTGTTCCCTTTGAGTGTTTTATTTATATTTGAAAGCTATTTGTGACTTTATTTCTTTTTTATAAGTTTCAAGCCACATTATTTAAGCTTTTTCTGTAGATGCTCTTTGATCTCAACCTCGTGAGGTTTCAAAAATTGTTGGAACCTTTAAAACAGATTCACAATGGCTCCCAGCAAGCAAACAGCATCATTGCTTCACCGTGAAGGAGAAAAATGACTTGCAAGCATGGCAGGAAGCAGAATTGACAAAATAAAAGATATGCCTCATGCTAACACTTTATTTCAAAGCATACTGTTCATATCTTTTAAAAAAAAAACGCTGTTTACCATTTTATTTATGTTCATCAGTCAAAATATGCTCGGAAGCCAAACAAGAACAGATGCCCTGCTGCATCCACAAAATGGACAAAACAAGCTAAAATATATATGAAACAAAACAATTTATCACTGCATTTTTAAATTAACCCAGTGAAAGTGAATGAAATAACTAATTTATATTACTCTGACACACTGCTTTCACTTTTAATCAGCTATAAGCACATAAAAGAGAAGGCATTGAATTCAACAAACACAGCCTGCTTAGCAGTCATAAATCAGAAGATCACTTTTCCTTTTTAAACATTGCATATAACGCTAAGCAAATGTATAATAGTTCTAATATTTAACGTTTATTCTAATCAAATTAGCATAACTTGCTTCATTTAGATTGTATGTTAAGGTTACGCTTTATAATTAGCTTTCATGTTAATTTTAAAGTAATATGCTAATAACTGAAAAAGGTACCTGTTTTAATAGATGACTTTCAGTATTGAAAATTTAGTTGTAAGACTTTATTTTGTTATCTAAGCATTTTTATAATGTATAAATCTTATATGTTTACTTATCCTTCAGTTTTTTTTCTTTTGTTCTACAGTTTTCCAGCTTTTTTTTCATTTCTTTTTGATGTGCTATTAGTCCAATCCATTGTTTCTACTCATGTAAAACATTATTGTTAGTTATTTTGTTGCTAGTTCCTCAGATTCAAATATTTTTATACCCTCTGGAAGGACAACCTTCATTCTTGCTAGAAATAGATGTGTTTTCAGCTGTTTTTTCTTTAAGACTGTTATTAAAGGAAGAAATTCTCTCCTCTTGGAAACTACAGTTGTAGAATAATCATTGTCAAGTCTGATTAAAACATCTTGGTACTTATTGAGTGAATTAGCCCAGGCATTTCTTGTTTTTGAGTGTAGATGTACTTTCCAATGATGTTAATGATCTATGAGCACATTCAATCCCATATGAAAGTGCTTCAGATAATTTCAGAATGTCAGGAATCCAGGCTCTGAGAAAGTTAATTAAGTTATCCCCTTCACTTTTATCAGGTAGACCATATATCCAGATGCTGTTCCTTCTAATTGTTTTCTAGGTCATCTAATTTTCCAGTAGATATGTGTTTTGTTTTCTTCTGTTTGTGGTGTTCTTCTTCTTCTGTAAGTCTAGAGTCCATATCATTTAGTGATTGTTCCATATTAGATATCAGTCCTTTCTGTTGCATTACTATTTCTTGAAGTTGTTCCAATTGTTGGGAACATTTATCTTTGAAAGTATCCAATTTATCAATCTTGTCAATTTGTAGTGACAAATCCTGGATATTGGATAACAATGAATGTAGTCTCTTCTTAAGGGAAGATTCTGAAGTGCTGATGTTGTTTGTTTTCCGCTGCTTAATTTGACAGGAATTGTTTGTAGTTAGATAATAAAAGGTACTTCAATATAAACTCCAAGGTCTTAGAAGTTGTTTGATGATAAAATAATCCTCAAATTATTTCTTATTTCTTAAAATTCCTGTCAGAAATAGTATTGAGGTAAGAGAGCTGAGAGATCTTGCTGCTGCCAATTCACCATCTTGGCCACGCCCCTGCTGAGTCACTTTTAAAAGCTGGTAGAGTGCACCTGATATCTTGTTCTTTGCTATTGCAACTGCTCTTTAAGCCTCTTTGTTAGCCCGTCAGTATTCTTAGCCTGGACAATCTTTTCTATCCTCCACTTTTCCCTGCACCCCCCGCTTTCTTTTGATGACTTCTTGGACTTTTGCATTCCACCAAGAGCTTTCCTTATTTACCTTTTTTTATCTGTCTCAACCGCAGATCTGTTCTATAGTCCTCACACATGCTGTTTTGAGGTTCTACTGTTCTTCTTCTTCAACTTCACCTTCTTTATGAGGTACTGGAGCCCTCAGTATTTCCTTGAGCTCTTGTGCTTTCTCTCCAGTCAACTTGCAGGCCTTCAGACTAGTCTTTGTTGACCTTAGAGTTTTCTCTGACAACTGCTTGCAACTGATTATGTTGATCAGTGATTTATGCTGTGGGACAACCCCTTCACTGGGTATGACTTTAAAATCTCTTATTCTTCCCCAATGTGTTTTCTTTACTAGGAGGAAGTCTACCCGAGTTGCATGTTGGTCACTCTTGTATGTGATCTTGTGACTTGTCTCTCTTGCTAAACCATGTGTTGGTCACTATCAAACCATTTTCCAGAGAGAAGTCTAGAATGGCATTTCCTTCTTTATTCCTGTTGCCCCACCCTTGCGGATCAAAGGCAGTCCTCATATAATGTTCTATCTGTCCCAATGTAAACATTCAAGCACCCCTTTATTAACACTAACTCATATTGTCCTGCTTTATCTAGCAGCTTGTGCAAGTGCTGCCTGAATGCACTCCTTTCCTCCCTCTCACAACCTTGCAGTGAGGCATAAACTGAGATTATGAATACTGCCCTATCCTTTCACTGGAGAATTATTGCCAGGAGTCTGTCACTAATACTAATGACATCCCTCACCCCAATTTCCATATCATTTGAAGTCCATCTTCTACTTGATTAGAAGATTCAGGATACCAAGCCAAGTAACTTTTCTGCATTGCCTTACCATTTTGTCTCCTGGATGCAGAGGATGTTTAGTCTCCTCCTTACCAACATGGTATTCATTTCCAAGCTGCATCATCTTAATTCACATTTGGCAGGTTGACTTTTTTTTCATCTAGCTTTCACCGAAATGTGCTATCCCAGGTAACCAATGCTGAGCAACTGAACAAGATCAGGCCAGTAGCTTATTGACCTAGGGCAGCTGGGGTTCATGGTGCATGAGCGCACACACAGACAGGCCAACAGAGGCACATAGACCCTCTTCCACTGTTAGCAAGGGTCCATGGAGTAGGTCAGAGTAGACCAGGTCCTTCACCCACTTATCACTGGTAAGTATTCATGCACATTTTTGGCACCATTAACCAATGTCACCAAATAATTTCTGGTTTGGAAGACCTCAAACATTTTGAAACAGATGCAGCCTTCCACAAAACTGCCTCTCATCCAGTCAACTTAGGCTTAAAATTTAAATGGAAGGGAGACTAGGAGAAACAGATCATGTTGTTTCAACTTCCTATGCAGATGGATGAACCTGAACTTTTGCAACTGGAGGGAGAGAGACTTCATTCAAAGCAGAATGCAAGGTGCCTAATACCCTTGAAAATGTTCTGAAGACTCAATACATTTTAAATGTTAGAGTTCTTTGGAGATTTAAAAATTTATTTAGAACAACTGAGACAATAAGAGAGAAAGAGAGGATAGGAAAACCCAGAACTTAGGAGGGAAACACTGGTCTCAATTATGTTTGTGAAAGATGCACATATCACTCACAGTGAGTGTGATATTCAAAGCAAGATACATTCACCACAGGGTAATAGAAAACAATTGACATTTTACAGACCTCAGGTTTACTCCAATATTTTCTGAAGCATGTACATAAATTTAATTTATTTATTTAGCATTTGTTAACCAGGAAAGTCTGACTAGGACAGAGCCTATTTTTAGTGGAGATCCAGGGAGACATATTCCAGATGCATGTCTTCAGAATGTAGGAGGAAACTGAAGCACCCAGAGGAAACCCATGTGGATGCAGGGAGGACATGCAGACTCCACACAGAAGGCACCTCAGCAGAGAATCGAACCGGGGAACCTTTTGCTGTGAGGTGACAACATTAATTGCAAAGTAAGCATCTGAACATGTTCATAGACTTGCTTCATTTTGAAAATAAACCATTTTTAATTGACAAAACTATCTCCATAGGATAACACTGCTTGAGCAGAGCTGGCCATTCCATCTATCCATGTGAAGAGTTACATACTACCAGTACTGCATAATATACTTTCTTGGTATGGCAGGCACTCCCAGAATAGACCAGTCTGTGAAAGAGGAAAATTCATAAGAAGTGGAATCCCACATAGCATTACTACAAGTCAGAGGGCAAAGAACAGTTGTGTTAGTGGGTGACCACAATTGTAGATATGCAAGTAGAATTACTGTTGCAGTAATGACTTTTGAGAATTTCTGCCAGAGAAGGTCCAACAGCTGGCTTGATATCCAGTGCTTTTCACCTTTCCCTGTCTTGGTCAGATAGACTCTCTCCTACTGTAGTCAGGACATTGGTGGTATAAGAGGGATGTCAGCCCATGTCAATTCTTTCTTGTCCTGACAAACTGAATTAAAGTGGTCATATGCCAGAGCACTGGTTGCTGTCGTGATAGCGATCCCGAGGGAAGCAGTTCAACAGGAAGATTCCTTAGCTGCTTCTCCAGGTTCTAAGTTAATCCTAAGGAGGTAAAGCACCTTAGAAATAGGGCAGACAGGGTATGAAGGAGAGAGGGAAGGTGAACATGGTGATGCCACCAAGAAGACTGTCTTCCAGGGGAAGAAAATGATGGTGGCAGAAACATCTGGCTCACAGGAGGTAGAGCAAAAGGTAAAGCATTTCTAAATGTAATTAAGGTTCTATGTTGGATTAATTTCTCATTTTGGTGGTCTAAAATATAGAACCTCCCTTAAGGAATTGCTTTACTGGGAACAAGGAAAACACAGGGGGGTCCCACTGCAGACAGACTGAGATAATTTAGGCATAAGATAACCCTGTTTTGTAAAGCGCTGACAGGTATGCAGGGTTCAAGGATGCAGATGCTGTATTTGAGTCCTGACCTCTTTTGAGGCACCAAAGGGATAATTTTTCTATTAATCTATGTATTTATGTATTTATTTTGAATTTATTTTATTTATTATGTTTAATAACTGGGATAGTCTGTCTGTTAGATTTTGTTGTGTCTGCTTTCCTAATCTTCCTCAGAATAGACAGCATACCCTGTGCCTAAAAGGGATGAGAACTAAATCATATAACTGTCAGTCTTACAGTCCTTAGACTGAGGGTGTATAAGTGATCCATTTTTCTCAGACAAGAGGTTCACACACAAAGACAACAAGACCAGTTTGGTACTTACTAAGCTCAGCAGGAGGGAGAACCTATGACACCTGCAACAAAAGGGTGCTATAAGCAACACTTGTTGGCTTTTTCTCCTTTATTTTCTGTAAAAACCTGGGGGAGTAAGAGTACTAGAGAAAAGGCAAACAGAACAAACCCTGGCATACCCAATCTGTGGACCAAGTCCAGAAAATAGCACTACTGCAACATCTAGTCATAATGGTCTACATTTTTACTTCTCAGATGGTCTGATAAAGAATTCTCAAAAGATAGCCCCAAGGATCAATTCAATCTTGCAGGCCAGACTTATAGATTAGTACTAGGCTAACAACCTTGGGGAGGGTTTTCTTAGCCTAGCCAAGTTTACAAGTTTTCCCGAAAGAATAATGACACTATGTATCCAAATAGAACATTGAGGGCCAGGCATTTATAAGCTATCTCTGTCCATAAGGGACATGGGTGCTAGGCCATGGGTAAAATTCCTGTTCCCCATCCACTGGTCTAGGCTGCACTTAAACTGGGTAATAGACAAACTCAGCTTCACATGGATGGGAAGCCTGTTCCATAGGACGGTTAGTCTCTGGTACACACATCTGTCTCTCCAGCATGTTTTGTTTAAGACACAGACAAAATTCAGGTGCATAGACATTGTATTTCTTTTTTTAACACCTTAATTGAATTATCACTTGTGACAAAGGCAAATTTACATTTTTGTAACAGTAATCAAAATGTATTAAGTTCATGTCTACAAACATTATACTTTACACATATTGATATATATATATATATATATATATATATCATATAATCTAAGCAACATTCCATGAATTATTCAATTATTTTTTTAAACAGCAAACATCTTTATTAAACCATCACTTATGACATAGGCAATCATACATTTATATAAATGAAAGCAAACAAAACCCACACAATCCTAGTCGCAAGCATTTTACATCACAGACCATATTGACACACTCCCAGTTGCAAACATTTTGCATCACATATAATCTACCCAATCATTTTCAGTCAAATATTGCATAGCTCATTTAAGTTCTAGCTTCTTTTAAACCTCATTCTTCTCCTGTATGTATTGTTCCCACAATTCCCATTTTTCCCTATATAGTTTGCTCCTACCTTTTTCCAAATCTATCAGTTTCAGTTATTTTATATATGTTAATACATTCAATACTTCTAGTATAGTTGGTTTAGATTTTGATTTCCATTTTCTAGTAATGTTTTTTTTGGCAGCCACCATAATTAGACACAGCAAGGGCTTATCATGTCTAGGAAATTCCGATTCTGTATCATAGCTCAGAAGAATCATCTCCCTCATCACACCAATCTCCTCACCCAACATCTCTGACAGTGCAGCCTGCAGGGAATCTTTAAAGTTTGCCAGCTCACCACAGTCTCAGAAAATATGTTCCCAATTACCTCTTATTCCTCTTCTTACTTCCAACATTTGCTGTCTACCTGAGGAAAATTTCCCTGGAGTCTACTTGGGTTATAAAAGTATCTATTTAAACATTTCCAAGCAAAAAATCCTAAATCTTCTAGATTTTGTTGCATATTTGGGAGACATACATATATCCTCTCATTGTTTCTTTGTGAATTGTTTATCCAGTCTCTCTTCCCAATCCTTTCTAACCACCTCTCATTGATTCTTATAGTTATCATGCAATATTTTATATGCTGTACTAATTATTCCTTTTTTTAATGGCAGCTTCTCTTCCAGATTATATTAAAATTGTAACAGTGCTGGTCTTTCAGTTAGGATCCCCCTATTTTTTCTCTTTGCCTGTACTCTGATATCAGTCCTTGATAGGGAAGGCAATATCTAACATGCAGTCATAAATTCTTGGTGTCTTCCCATTATATCATCTTTCCCTCTCTATTTATTTGCTCCCAATACCTTGGATCCTTTGCCAGTTTTTTACAATAAATTCTAGCCCCCTTGGACTTCCAAGATGGCTGCACATTAAGTAACAGCTTAACTCCAGCTCTCCCAGTGTGAAAACAGAAACTCAACAGAGGCGGCCAAGTAGACTTTTGTGCTTATCGGTAAATTTCAGTAACTGGCTAGTGTATTGTCTGTATGCCAGGAAAAAAAGAAATACAGAGCACCTGGAAAAAATCAGCTAGAAAAAAGTAAGGAAGAAACACTGACTAGGGAAAGTTCTGCAGCTGTTCAACAATAATGCAACCTCCAGACATGCATTTCAGTAACCTACAGGAATATATAAGACAACCGCATACACACACCTTGTTAAAAATAAACAAAACAAAAAGCTGGAAAAAATGGAAGAAGCTTTAAACAGATATTCAGATGAGGTGATAACACTGCAATGAGTCTGCTAAGGAAGAGATGTTTCAAAAATAATAGAAGTAGAGGACAGAGCACATAGGGAAAACATGAGATTTACAGATATAACAGAGAAGATGGAAGGAAGGAATGGACTGCATTAATTTTATGAAAGCACGAATAAGCAACTGGACTGGTATTCCACAGCAGGAGTTGTTAGTTGAAAGGACACATCATGTCTATGCTCCAAACCTGGCTATGAGAAAGAAACCTATACCTTTAATAGCAAAGATGCTATCCTACCAGCAGAAGGAGTTGATTCTGACAAAACTGTGGCAGAAGGACAAAATACTAAAAGTGGGAGACAGTAGAATGTTTTAGGAGAATGATTACTCACTGTACACCAGGCAGAAGAGGATTAAATGTATTCCACTATTCAGGGATTGTTAAGATGCAGGTGTGAGATTCAAACTGTTGTACCCAGCTGTCATTTTTTGATGAAATACATAAACTAAGGAAAAATACAAAGTTTGTCCAGCAAAAAGAGAGCTGGGAAACAGAAGGAAAATCTGCTTGTTACTCTTCTGTTAATAAAGATCACAAAGAGACTGTATATGTGAAGCTTTTTCCACTGTTTCAACGGAAAATGTTGGAGAGAAGGAAGGGAGCATGAGAGTTCAATAGAAGAATAGAGAGTACATTGACAATGAAGCGGAGATGGAGTAATAAAACCAGTAACTTAATGTGGGCTTACAGTGCAATAATTATATTTGTGAAATATGACAAAACAAGAACATTTGGAAATATTGGACTTTTTCAGAATTTGTTGGACTTATGTGGGACTCTAAAGCATATGCCCTACTTCATGTCATCAATATTCAAAACATGATTTGGGGGGGGGAGAGGGGAGAATGTTAACTGTAGGTAAAGAAAACTGTTTTTCTTAATAGTACTATTTTTGTGGTGTCTGTTTTTGCATGTTATAAAGTAAAGTCTTCTCCATTATTTTTAAGTGTGATGTGGATTGTAAATAGGTACTGATGTTCTTTTTTCTCCTTTAGTTTTCCATTCTATCTTTCTTCTTGTCCAGTTTTAAGAAATGCAGGCACTGCAATATAAAAAAGCCTTGTTAAAAGAGCATGACAAAATAAAAATGTGTGTTTTTTTCATTCTTGCATGCAGAAATGGCTGGATATTAGATTGATTTGGTAACAAGTTTTAAGAGAAAGCAAGTAAATGAAAAAGAATATTGAATATTGAATATTATAAGGCCTTTTTCTACCAAATTAATGTATGCTTAGTTGCAATTCTGTATCTGGCCCTCATGTCTCCATGGAAACAATTTGATAAAGAGAAATTGACTGTCTGGTTCTCATGTCTCTGTGGAGACAATTGGTTAAAGAGAATTTGGTTACAGTCTGGAGGAGAGTGATAGCCTGGGAAAAAAAAAGAGAAGCTTGCTGGGAGATAATGTTCTCTGAAAGCATTCCTGGGTTTTCACAGCTGGGAGAGCTATAAAGATAAGACAAAACCAGACAGTACTGCACAGAAACACAGGCTGCATCAAGTGTCTTACCATGGATAACCATTCTTTTAGGTTAACTCAAGTCAGTGAGTGTGGATGTCAGTTTGGTACATTTGTTCCTATTAGGAGGGTAAAACTTCAATATTTGAAGATGTACATAGTTTTATTAAAGTAACAGGTTTTAGGGGAGGTGAGGGCTTTCAATAAAACAAAAAGTTTTGAAAAATGTGGCATAGGCTGAAATGGATATGGCAAGAAACAACCACATAAAGGTTGAACCTGACAAATAGCGTATGCATGTAACACAAAAGCTGGAACTAGACATATATCTTGATTGTTTCTCTCTGGGCCTCTGCTGAAAATGTGCTGCGTCTCAGTTGGACTTTCCCATTAAATGTTAAATAAAACAAAATAAAAATTAACAAAAAAGGTGTTATACATAAAAGGTGGGAATAATATTTTTTAATACAATGATGCTTTCTGTAATATCTTTAAATGTCAATGATCTCACAGATAAATACAAAAAAAAAAAAAAGAAATTGTGAACTATATTAAGAAATGTAGAGTGCAAATAGTTATGTTACAGGAGACACTAAGAAAGAACTGAACATGTTTATTTTATAAAAAAAAGTTTTCAGGATGGTTATTCAGCGGAATATCTGGAACAAAGAAAACGAGGAGTTGTATATTAATTGTAAGAGGAGCTCCAATAGTTATAGAAGAGGGTAAAAAACATAAAAATGGCAGATTTGTAGTGCTAAATGGCTACTGGCAAGGGAAGAGGATTACACAGACATATAATTATATTCCACCTAAAACTGCTATAATGAAGCTCAAGAAAATTCTGGGAGGAATAATCAGTTTTGAAGAAATTTATGAAAATATTCAGCATAGAAGATATAAACTCAGTAATAGGAGTTGAGTGAATTTACATATTATTCCCCAAGGTATGATAGCTGAGCTAAGCTAGACAGAATTTACATTTCACAGGAACATGTGCATTTAATTGAAGATCTTGATATACACCCAATAACTGTTTCGGATCATACATCAGTAATAACTAAAATAAAAACACAGGGTAATGAAATAAAACTAAGACACTGGTGCTTTCTCACCTATCTGTTGAAATGAGAGTAACTTAAGGAATGGGTAGAGGAGATTTTTCAGGAGTGGTTTCAGATGATAGAAATTACTTCAGAAAATATAGCTAGGAAGTGGGATAAAACTAAGGTGGAATTTATATATAGGGTAGAAATAAAAGAAAGGGGGCTATGGTTAAGAAGCAGCAAGAAGTATTTAGAGGGACTAACAGATGATAAAGTATTGCAGAACAGGCGGAATCTCACAGAAGAAGAAGAGGAAGATCAACTGCAGAATGCTAAGCAGAAAGTGAGGGATTACCTTGATAATATATATGTTTAGAAAGATTGCTGTTAAGCAACTGTTTTTTGATAATACTAGAGCACAAAAACTTTTATCACGACGACTCAGGCAAGTGGGCAACGGAAAGTAGAAAGGGCGGTCACCAAGCTTTGGGAGCCTATAACAAGTAAGGTAAGTAGAAGTATTAGAAATACTCCAGAAATCCTATGAAAGTCTGTATAAATCAGAGAAATTAGATAACCAAGAAAAGAATCAAATGGAAATGTTTATGGAAGAATTAAATATGCCAAGGTTAGAGGTAGATGATGCTCAATTACTAACAGGAAAGGAGGAGATGGGATAAAAATTGTGATGTATAACCAATCTACAGGAAAGTTCCCAGAAATAGATGTTGTTCGTGTGGAAGTTTAGTAGCTAGGAGGAAAAAACTGATAAAGATCTTGTTTACCAGTTTTTTAAGAGAAGACAAAGCACCAACATCCTGATAGAAAGCAGTGGTAGCTGTAGTACCTATAGAGGGAAAAGATCCATCAGATCCAGCTTCATACAGGCCTATTTCAATACTAAATCATGATTATAATGTGTTCATGTCTATAATGGCTAAAAGAATAGTAAAAGCAATGCCAAAATTGATAGTAATGGATCAGTGTGGTTTTGTGGAGGGGAGACAAACATTTGACAATATTAACACAACACTGATGATCCAGAGAGAAGCAGAATGTAAGAAAATATCATTGTTGGTGGGTCTTGATGTGGATAAAGCATTTGAGGGAGTACGCTGGAACATTATGAACAGGACAATGGAATCATTTGCATTTCCTGAAAAATGATAACGTTGATTAGGAGGATATATGACAGTTCAAAGGCAAAAATTAAAGTGGGTGGGGTCCTATCTGATAATTTTTATTTATTTTATTTTATTTTATTTTACATTTGTTGACCGGGCTAGTCTAGCTGGATATATTTCCATTTTTAGTAGAGGCCCGGGGAGATAAGCTCCACAAGTTATTAACAAAAAAAGTCAAAAAATAAACAAGCAAAAGAACAAATCTAATTTAATCTAACAAATTTAATTTCGGCTTGAGAAGAGGAACCAGGCAGGGGTATCCTTTTTCCCTTTGTTATTTGCATCATATTTAGAACCATTGGCAAGTAAAATAAGAGACTCAGAAATTCAATGATACAAATGGTATGGTAGTCAAGAAAAGCTGGCTCTTTTTGCAGATGATATTATTTTATTTAGTTATTTATTTACATTTGTTGACCAGGAAATTCTGACTGGACACAGGTCTTTTTTCAGCAGAGGCCCGGGGAGAAAAGCTCCACAATAAAGAACATTTAATTACAAGATAACAAGAAGTATACATAGGCTTTTTCTTTAACAACAGCAGTAAAACAGTTATAGTTCAAAATGAATTATATATTTAGTTGAAGGACAATTGAGTATGTACTACACACACATCACTGGTGCCATTTAAGATGGCAAGTATCCTAATAGTTAAGCTAGCAGATATTACTCATGAATAACAGTACCTAAGAATACAGCTGAGATATTGGTTTACAAACAATGTAGTTGGCTGTAACCACAGATAGTTAGTAGGGTAGAAGATAGGTTTAGGGTGGTTGGAGTAGAGATATTAGTGAGGGTTATTACAGGGGCATGCCCAGTGCTCTTTTAGATGAGATTTTAGAACAGCTTTGAAGTTAGTACATGATGATACAGAGGTTATAGTGTGAGGGAGGGTATTCCATAATTTTGCTATGGAGTAGGAGAAGAATGCTTCTCCAGCAGAGTTGCTTTGCAAAATTGTTTTTTGTTGCTGGAGCATAGTGCTCTGGTGGTATGATAGAGCTGGAGTAGATTTTGGAGGGATTTACTAACTTGTGGGTGAGTGAGAGTTGGTACCATTGAAGGAGGTGAGGGAGTTCTAGCCAGCCAAGTTCAGTAAGTGAGGTGCAGTGATGGTTATGGTAGGCTGCACGAGTAGCAAACTTTGGTATTTTGTTGTAGCAAATCTCGAGTTTACTTAATTCGCTTTGCCTTAGGTTGGTAAATGTTGGAGAGGTGTAGAGTAGGGTGGAGATTAGGTGGGGATTTGGAACTGAAATCTTGGCTGTTTTGGTAAGGAATTGCTTATTTCTGTATAAAGCTCCTAGTTTTTTGTGTACTTTTTTATGGTTAATAAAATGTGCATGTCAAACTTGACGTTACTGTCAATCTCAACTCCAAGTAGTTTGGCGTAGTCTGTTGCGGGGATAATGGTGTTGTCATTGGCTGTAATATTAAATTGGGGGATATTTTGATTGTGTTTGGTGGGTTGGAAGATGAGGAGTTTAGTTTTGTTTGGATTAAGTATTAACTGTGCATCAGAAAGCCAAGTTTCAACTGAGGAAAAGGCTTCCTGTGTGGTCTTTTGAAGTTCAGGAAGGGAATGGGCTAAGCAGATGATGGTGGAATCATCTGTGTACTGTATGAAAGTGGCCTGTTTGGTAGCAGAGGCAAGATTATTTGTGAATATGGAGAAGAGTAAGGGTCCAAGGATGGATCCTTGGGGAACTCCAATTGAGACAGGGAGTTGGGAGGGATACATCACTATGCCAAACAACAGATTGCTGGCAGCCAGTCAGGTAGCTCTGAAACCAGTCTGTGACAGACTGAGAAAAGGATAGATTACTGAGAACAGAGATGAGTTGTTTATGTGAAACCATGTCAAATGCTTTAGACGGGTCTAGGAAAGTTGCAGAGGAGAAATACCCATTGTTTTTATGTTGAAGGATAGTGTTAGTAAAAGCAAGTAAGGCAGTGGTCATGCTGTGGTATAGCTGGAAACCATTCTGTGTGTTAGATAGGAGGATGTTAGTAAGGAGGTAGTCTAGAACTTGAGAGTGAATGCACCTCTCAACTATTTTGGAGAGAGGAGAGAGAATTGCTATGGGCAGATTGGTGAGTTCTGTGGAGGGGCCACCTTTATGGAGGGGGGAATGATGTGGGATATTTTCCATTGTGAAGGGACATAGCATTCAGATAAAGATTGGTTGATCAGGATTGAGACTGGGTAGGCTAGGGCTTCAGCTGCAATTTTAAGGTACTCACTTGGGAGGTTGTCAGCTGCTAGTTTTGTGGGCTTTAGTTTGGATTAGTTTTTTTATGTTGGAGGTAGGAATAGGAAAAAGAGAGAATGTAGTGGGCAGGTTACTAGGTGTAGTTGGAGGGTGGAGTGGAGGGAGGGGTTATGTTGTCATGCTAGTGATAGAACGGTTTGTGTGAAGTGTGTATTGAAAGAGGTGGCAATATTTTCAGAGGAGTTTTTGTTTGGTGGAGGGGTTCCAACTTTTCCTGGGTGGAGGATGGAGTTGATGGTTGACCAGAATTGCTTGGGGTTGTATTGCGTGGAGTTCAGGGCAGACTGGTAATATTGGATTTTGTCCTGTTTTCTTCTTCTTCTTTCGGCTTTTCCCGGTTAGGGGTCGCCACAGTGGATCACCTGTCAGCTCATGATTGGCAGTGGAGTTTTACAGTGTCGAGTTCCCAGCCCGGCGCCCAACCTTCCACAGAAGGCACACACATGCACACACTCACACCTAGGGCCAATTTAGAGTATCCAATCCACCTACAGCATGTCTGGATGTGTGAGGAAACCGGAGCACCCGGAGGAAACCCACGTGACCACAGGGAGGACATGCAGACTCCGCACAGATGGCACCCCAGCCGAGAATCAAACTGGAGAACCTCTTGCTGTGAGGCGGCAACACTAACCGCTGCACCACCGTGGCCACCCATTTTGTCCTGTTTTATTAGTTTTTTGAATCTGTTATGTAATTCAAGGAATGTCTGTCTATCAGAGGAGTTTTTAGTTTTGAGCCAGTGATTCCAGGCTCTATCTCGGATTGTCATTTCTGACCTAGTGGCTTTTTGTGGCCATGGGGAGGATTGGGCTTTAACTTATGAGGGTTATGGGGGTGGGTGAGAATTGGGGGCCGGGAGGGGAGCATAGCAAGCGTACCGGGCCGAGACCCCATTTGTTGTTCTTATCAGGGTTGTGGGCTGGAAACAATCAGGCTAATAAGATAATCTGCTCTGGTGGAAAGTCTGTTAAGTAACACCATTTTTACAGACTCGCTTCTAAGTTTACTTTATTTATTTTTATTGTAAATTAAATACCTGTTTTGCTTAAGTAAAGGCCAGATCAGGTAATGAAGGAGTAAGCTCTGTGTGTTACATGGATTGCAATAACAGGGATGGGTAGAATACTGGGAGAGAAAGAAAACTATGCAGCTGTCCTTCTTGGCAAAGCGTGAGAAAAGTACAGTTAATGCTTAGGCAGATAGGCAGAGATAGAGACAATAAAGTTAACCTATGGGCTATTTCTTACTTTTTAGGTCAACTTAGTAAATTATTCATGTACATGGGTTTCTGAGACACTTTAGCCCAGTAAGTCCTTGAAATTATAGCTGTGGTCCTTGGTGTACTGTCTCATGGTTAGGATATGACCACATGTTTTGAAGTAGGGCAAATGGAATCTCACAAGGAGGTTTAGGAGAGGTTTGGTTACTGAAAGAGGAGATAAGTGTTACAGTCAGCACGTGCAGGAAGGTATGTGCCACATTAACTTACAGTAGGTTGAGTATTTTTTTAAAAGACTTAGAGCAGCAGGCAGAGAGAAAAAAAAAGAAAAGTTCTCATGAGCATTATTCACTGTATGCCCTGGTCATAGCAGATTAAGTAGCTTTTTACAATATATAAAACAGTATGCAATAAAATAAAACCACTCTCATAGGCATCATTCAATTAGAAATAGAATAAAAAACACAAGGAAGTAAGCAGTAGTAGAGTTCTCACATGCGTCAGGCAATTTAGCATGTAAATTGCCATTCAGAGTTCACAATAACTGTCAGGCATAGCTACAACCTGGAGTACCAGACTACGTTTATGCAGTACCTTAAAATTATACAACAATACAATTATAATGCAGTAGAACTACAATTTGATTAGAGGTAACTGTTTCAGGCTGTTAGATAAGGCTGCACCTGGCTGCAGCAATGTTACGTTAAAATGCTATTAGCTGAACAACTACATTTAGTCTAGCCAGTAGAAGACTACTCGTTTCTGTTAACGCTTGTCAGTTTAAGCTAAATTAGCCTCATTCCAGTGATACTGTTGCAACATACATATAAAAAAACATTTATCAAGCTCAATTCAGTTTGAAAAAGCAGAGTCCTTACTTTTAGAAGCATCTTTCGCCAAGGACGACATGGTTGCTACTGAGTTTTAAAAATGGTGCCTAGGTTACTAATAACTTCTGGTGTATTGAAGAGGTCGCTAGTGAGGATGGGAGGGGTTAGCAATGAGTATGCATTTCACTGGCCAATTGTGCTGCTCTTGGAAACCCTATTTGTTGTTCTTATCAGGGTTGTGGGCTGGAAACAATCAGGCTAATAAGATAATCTGCGCTGGTGTAAAGTCTGTTGGGTAACCCCATTTTTACAGACTTGCTTCTAAGTTTACTTTATTTATTTTGTTGTAAATTAAATACTTGCTTTGCTTATGTAAAGGCCAGATCAGTTAATCAGTTACAGAGGAGTAAGCTCTGCATGTTACATGGGTTGCAATAACAGGGATGGGTAGAATACTGGGAGAGAAAAAAAAGAGAAAGAAAACTATGCAGCTGTCCTTCTTGGCGAAGCTCATCAAAAGTTAGGCAGAGATAGAGACAATAAAGTTAACCTATGAGCTATTTCTTACTTTTAGGTCAAATTAGTAACTTACTCACGTACATAGGTTTCTGAGGCACTTTAGCCCAGTGAGTCCTTGAAATTATAGCTGCGGTCCTTGGTGTACTATCCCGTTGGGTTAGGATTTGACTGCGTGTTTTGAAGTAGGGCAAATGGAATCCCACAGGGAGGTTGAGGAGAGGTTTGGTCAATAGATTTCTGGGGCACTTTAACCCAGTAAGTCCTTGAAATTACAGCCGTGGTCCTTGGTGTACTGTCTCCATGGTTAGGATTTGACTGTGTATTTTGAAGTAGGGCAAATGGAATCCCACAGGGAGGTTTAGGAGAGGTTTGGTTAATAGGTTTCTGAGGCACTTTAGCCCAGTGAGTCCTTGAAATTATAGCCGCAGTCCTTGGTGTACTGTCCTGTGATTAGGATTTGACCGCGTGTTTTGAAGTAGGGCAAATGGAATCCCGCAGGGAGGTTTGGTTAATAGGTTTCTGAGGCAATTTAGCCCAGTAAGTCCTTGAAATTATAGCCATGGTCCTTGATGTACTGTCCCATGGTTAGGATTTCATTGTGTGTTTTGAAGTATGGCAAATGGAATCCCACAGGGAGGTTTAGGAGAGGTTTGGTTAACAGGTTTCTGAGGCACTTTAGCCCAGTAAGCCCTTGAAATTATAGCCGCGGTCATTGGTGTACTGTCCCTGTGGTTAGGATTTGACCATGTGTTTTGAAGTATGGCAAATGGAATCCCACAGGGAAGTTTGAGAGAGAAAGAGACATTACAGTGTTGTGGAAGGTTTTGAGACAATTTCAAATCTTTTCTGGATACAAAATTAAGCTAAAACAAAGATAGTAGTAAATTATGTACCCACATATGAATTGGTTTAGCAATATCTATATTTATGGGAAACATGATAAAATGAAGTATTTAGTAGTATGAATTAAAAATTATTCTGGTGTGGCAGTTAAGGATATTTGTGAAGAGACTAAACAAAAGATAATACAAAAACTGAGAAAATGGAAGCTTTGTTATATGGACATGGATAGTAAGATACAAACAGTTAAAATGGTTTAGTCCCATTAGTCTTATACACAGGTCAGGCACATTTTTATTAATCAGAGCAGAGGTTATGGATAGTAATTAATAAACAGCTGAAGGACTTTATCTGGGCGGGGATGGTGACAAGAGTCAAGTGAGATAAGCTGATTCTTCCAGCAGAACAGGGTGGATTGGGATTACCCGATTTGAAGTATTTTATTGCTGCACAGTTAAGGCTCCTACACATAGCACAAGCAGAAAAGTATAATTCAAAGTGGAAAGGGATGATGATGGAACAGGGGAAGCTCAAGAACAAGAAGAGCCTGAGATTTTGGATGCAGGCCTTTAAGAATAATAATCATACAGAATATTATATGTATAAAGTAGCAGAAAGTATCCTAAGAACTAAGGTAACATGGGAATGGAGAAAGGAGATTCTGCAGATAGGAATGCCTGCATGAGTCAGTCATCTAGGTATGGGCAAAACCCTTTGTTCTGTAGTAGGCATCAGTGGGGCCAAGCACTTTGAAAATACCTTGAGTGCAATAGGCAAATCATAATGTAAGGAAATAAATTGGTAATGGGAAACCCCTGTTTTATATCTGATGAAGTGACTGCCTACCTTTGTTACAGTTATGTGAAGGTATGAATCCTTAAGGTCTAGGGTGACTATGCAAGCTTGAAGGAGTAGAGGTAGAAAGCTTTGTAATGTTAACATCTTGGGTTTTGGGACTTTTAGCAATTTGTTCAGTCTTGACAGATCCAAGATGGGCCTCCACAGTTTCTATTTTCTTGGAGCTAGGAATAGTTTGGAGTAGAAGATAGTTCCTTCTGCCCTTGGGAGACTCTCTCTATGGCCATGTCTGACAATTTTTTTTATATGGGGGTGGGATACCTGAAAATTTTGGTTTGTTTAAAAATGTAGCCTGTGTCCATGTCTTAAAATATGAAATACACATTTGTGAGTTATAGCTTCCTACTGCTTCATAAAGAGGCCTACGGGATTTCCTGTATTTGGTTGTGAAAGGGCAGCTGGAGGGGGAAATGAATGAGCTGGATGGATAAGGATGAGTTACAACTGTTCTCTCTCTCTCTCGTCTTGCTGGTTTCCCCTCGGTCTTGCCTTGGGAGATCAGACACCTGTTTGTGGGGCAATTTCTATTATATCTAGACAGTGAGAAGTGAAAAAGATGTTTGACAGACTGTGTATTTTTTTCATTTCTCCTCTAGTATCCTAAACACCCTCAATGCAGATGATCCAAAGAGAACTTCCTTATCCAGAGGGGCATATAAGTTCAGCTTTTATATGATCTGGCAAGGGCTAATTCCTCAGACAGGAGTATTGCATCAACAGTGACACAATAGCTGCTGCCCTGCATAATGCATACAGCATCACAGTCATATTTAATGGAATACTTTGTATCCTGACCACTCATGTTGTACAAGTCAAGGACCTTCCATTTCAGGTTCCTGCTACTATCTCCTCAGCCTGCTCCTTTAGCTGGTTCAAAAGGAACTTCTACCTATCACCACACATGCATCTTTACTTCCCCAAATCTGTCTAGCCCGTACCACTCAACTGTCCAGATTTTTGGCTCCTATTTTTGGTGTTCTCCTAATAAAATGTATGTTTTTTTTGGCAAATAATTGAGTATTGAAGTCACTAAACAATGATGGTCACTTAAGTTTCAGACTTCTTGTCCTTCAGAAAAGGCATACTAACACATCTTTTATTCTAGCAACTTTCTAAGTTTATGAGTAATATTTAAAATTTGTCCATATTTTTGGTCCTTTGCCCACCAGTATTTTGGCTTTGTCCAGATTGTGTTAAGAGGATGAGAGCTATGGTCTAGCCTCCATTTCACTTTGTTACTGTGATGGGTATTCCTGGTTGGAGCTACAGTAAAACACTTGATAGAATCTATGGACACCACAGCTGGATCTGCCTTTTTTTTTTTTTTTTTTATAAAGGTATTTACTGAAGACACTGACCTATAAATACAGAACAGTCAGTTGGGACTCTGGATCCAAGGACGTATTAGCAAATACATTTTCTAGAGCTTCTGTGACTGGAGGAATGGCTAATGTCATGGCCTGAGGATGCCCATAAGCTCCCTACACCTCGTCTAAGAAAACCTAATAGCCACCTAAGTTCTCCCTCATTCTGTGAAGGTTTTCTCCAAATTATAGAACCTTTAAGGGGATGCAGATGACAAGCTATCCTCAGTGTCAGGCTCATATACAGAGAGGGAGGACATTTGGCATATATTGGACAATTTGTTCACTTCTGAATCAGCCATATCAGAATCTCAAGGGTGTACGGATTCCTATTTTCTTTACAGAGTAGGGACCACTGACATTGATTGTTCTCCAGAGGATGTCTGGCTCTCAGAAATTCAATAAAGTTCTGTGCTAACCTGAAAATTTCCTGAGAGGAAGCCTGGGATGGAGAAAGAAAAGAGAGTCTACCCAACACAGGGTATATTAAATCCGTAGATATAATTTTGACTTACACTAAAAATGTCTTAAGTTGGATGTGAAGACCACACAGGAGGACTCCGGTAGTGGGCAGGAGCTCAAGACTGCAATACAAGTATCACTGATAACAAGGAGATACCCCTCACTCTTACCCTAACTATAACTCAATTAATAGAAATTAAGGCTCATGGTGAGGGCTCCACTGGGGATCAAGATGAGGCCTTAGTAGTACCATCTGCAAGGAAACCTTGCTGATTACAATATCTGTGAGCCTAAGGGGCCTACAAGCAATGATAGAATGTCAGCAGCCTTACAATGTTTCTTCTTTATAGGTCGCTTCTCTTTGTAATATTACTTGTTCAGCAGGACATCAGCAGTGGGTGTAGACAATTTCATGGTGGTATGAGGCTAGATGTGCAACAATGTCCGGGCTAAACAGCCCTGAAGAGATTTTGTTCTCTGCTTGATTGTCAACTGGTTAAATGCGACACAATGTAGACAATTAGCTACACTGTGCTCAGGCCCTAGACTGTATACACATTTACTATGAAAATCACCACCACAGGGAATTTGTTTCCCACACTCTACACATCTGTTAACCTTCTCTTCTGAACTGGACATGTAGTCATAATGTTTGAAGGCTAATACAATTATAGGAAAAAATAGATAAGAATTTTTTTTTACAACAGGGTACTTAATCTGAAATCCGCAAGCCAGGTTGCCATGATGGGCTGATGATGCCAAAATAAACCATTTGATCTTTAGCAAAGAATAAGAAAGAATTGAATATGGCACAAACTGATTTTCTTCTTATACCACTGATGTTTTGGCATTCACCTAGCCAGGGCAGGGAAATGTGAAAAGCTCTGGAAGTTGGGGCAAACAATCTCAGAGATTCATTACAGCAACAGTGAATTATACAAAGAGCATCATCTATTCCCCCACATCCACCTCACAGACCTTTTCAACTTTCTACCTGAAAAATGTCAATGCATGCTGTGTTAAAATAATAATAATAATAAAAAGTATAGGGTTAGTCTCCTGCTCTGTTTGGACACCTGCAACAACGATCTGAAAATCCTGAAAAAAAAAGGAAGCAAGTGCTGAGACAGGGTGAAAGAAAAACAAAGAACACACAGTGGAAACAATTTTAATAGGGAAAAGTAAATACTGCAGGGACATTCATCAGTACCTTATGAAATGGGCAGTATACTACCTGAGTGCATGCTGGTTCAGACAGTGATGTGTGTTAATCCTTACAGAATTGGGAAACTAACACCTGGAGCCAATAAGAATCATACTTTATACTGCTTCACAACCAACAGGTTCTCATTGCAATAGTCAAGTTGCCATTTACTTCATACAGCAAGAAAGAAATAGCAGAGAGATGCACAGTATGTTTTCTTTTACAGCAAAGCTGTGTCTAATGGCCATAACATGAGACTGCAAGCTCATGAACCCAGGGATGTCCAACTACGGAAATGGTCTGATTGAAGACCAACATCCAGATTTAGTTATATTAAATGTCATTTTGTTAATGATTTCTTGCAGAAATATGAACAAAATATGCTCACTAAAGCTGGAGGAGGAAGAGGAAGAGGCAAGGAAATATTTTACATTTCTCCAGTGGCTGTAGAGACTCCATGATACCTTTGTTTAGCCAGTTCTCCAAGAGTTTTGAGTTCTGGGTAGTTGGTCTGATCCTCAGGCAAAGTCATGTCTGGTAAGGAATCAAACTGCAGTAAAATGTTGAATCCGATCAATTAAAGCACCTAGTAGTTCCTCTGTCATGGCCCTCTAAGTTGGAGTAAACTGATAAACCTACTCTCTTGGATGATCATCAGGAATGTAGCTTTTGGGTTGGTGAAGTTGCCCAACCTGAGGACATGGTGAGAAGACCTGGAGGATGCAACACTATCTGATGTTTGGAGAGCATTCCCATTCTTTAGGACCCTTTTGTTCCTAGAGAAATGGATGTGAAAGAAGAAAATGTGGAGGTGGGGATGGAAGTGTCAGAGAGACATTCTACAACAATTAGCATCCATTCCTTTTTTACCAAGTTCTGTAACCAGATCCAGGTAGGCTTCATAAAAAGAGACAGGTATTCAAAATGGACTGTCAAATATCAGCCTTAAGAGAGGCCATCTTCAGCCATGGCATTTGGCTCAGAAACATTACTGAGCCTGTTGCCTTAACATCAACACAGTCACAATTACAGCAGGCTACATTAAAACCTATTGTAGAAGGTGTGACACAGGATGGAGGTTTGCCAACTTTTCCAGTGTCTCATCCACTAGACAGGGCTAGATCTTTAGCAGGTAAAAAAACAAAACAAAACAAACCGATTAAGCCCGAATCCACCAGAAGAAAATAAAAACTCTGTCCAAAGTGTTAGACATTTGGTTCTAAGTTGAAAATATGCTGCAACCTTTAGTACTCAAGAAATAATACAGATAACTGCTCTAGGATGGTTTGGCAGGAAGTTACTTTTGCTTCTATGGGCTTCTAGACAGCATCAGCCTTCTTAGCAGCAGAGAAAGCACATCTGTATGCTTCCTGGTTGCATAAATAGCATCCTAAGAGGCTCTGTGGTTGGGATTAGTTAGGGCCCCTCATATCTGTGATGAAGTTGATTAAATGCTTCCATAGGCAGAGGTTCAAAAGGCCACTCTGCATTGGTTCCATTAGCCTGATATCCTATCCAAATAAGAGATCATTACTTGGGGAGCTATAAGGAGAGCATGTCTCTTTATGCTTCTGTCTCAAAGGCAAGTAAGTCTGGATCCTCTACAGAAAGGAGATACCTCTCCAGCCTAATGCCAGAAGGGGTAGCCTGTGTTAACCATCCACCTAGATGAGGTCTGCCATGACAAAGGGGAGATGAAGCATGGGGACAAGACCCTTCTGTACTAAGATCCCTGAGCCAGTACTAAGGTACTTGAAGAACCACTCTGTGGGAACAGACTGGGTAAAGGTATGCTCTAGATACTTTAATTTAGGAAAGGCTGCACAGATTCTCTGAGGTGCATCCTCAAGGTGCTTACTGGGGGTATGTCTTGCACTCTTCTCATCAATAACAAAGCCCCTTGATGGTTTTGGGAAAGCCCACTACTTGCAAGTTGTGAGGCCAGCTCTCAAACTTTACAGGACAATATGACATAACAAACCTGTGGATCTGAGACACCTTTACTTCCCATTTCATTCCATCATCGACTCAGGATTGTGTAATAAACAATGCAGTTAATCAGTGTTCTGAGCACCCTTCCCTAGCAATCTTCTCTTTTCATTCCATTTCCCTGCTGAGCCATTTGCTCCCTCAAGAGGTAGTAGTCTTATGGTCCATTTGTTCGTATAGGGCAAGGGTTGAGCATAGTCGTAGTGGTGCTGACATCCACTTGGACAATCAGGATTTTCTCCATAAGGTCCTAACTCCCCACAGAGCATACCTGTAATATTTCTAAAGGCTGACATTCAGTGGGCATCTACTATGGCAGTGTCTTCCATTTCCAGAAGATATTTACCCACAATCACCTCAGCCCCAATGAAAGACAACAGTCTCCAACCATCCTTCTAGAGAGGGGGGGGGCAGGCTATACCTCATCAATTCTCTCCATCCCTGGACAGCACCCTCCAGCTCTCAAGCTGGTACTTGAACTTGGGTCATCTGTGTGCTAGTCAGGGCTTTAGTCTTATATGACAATGGAGCTGGCTAGTCCCAACTGCCATATTCAGGAATTTAAGGTAGACTTTTTTTAATCTGATCTTGTTGGTGGCCCAGTTGAAATCTCTAGTACTTTCAATAAACATTCATGACCTTCTCCTGTCCCAGTCAGTAACAGGCAGTGATGATGTTGGTCCTGTCTTAAGGTCTGGTGTTTGCATGAACAATCTTAAGATTTCACCATTATAGGTAATGAACATAGGAACTTTCCCCATGTTAAGGCAGAGTCAAAATCCAAAAAAAATGTATGCAGCAGAAAATAAATTAGTTGCACAGGGGATGTCTGTGCCTTCTTAGTTCAGTGTGTGATGTCACCACTTCCTATCAGGAAGGGCATGTGCCCCAAGCATGGGAATGACAGAAAATTCAAATGTGCTAACTTGCCAGTACCACAAACAAGAAACCTCAACAGTTACCAAGAAGGCCTCCAAAGTCAGAGCTACTGGTCCAGAATATCTATTTGGCTTGTGAGGTTTTGCCTTTTGGCCAAATAGGCATTCTGGAATTTATTTAAAAATAACACAGTCATCCCTTATACATAGACTTCAGAATATGTTAAACATAGTAATCAAAGAGAAGCAGTGAACCAACCACCAGGACCAATCAGCTAGAAATTCCTGTAGCTCGAAGAGCTAAAACAAAGGGAACCACCAGATTGTAGAGCCAAAATTGTCCATATACTGCACGTAGAAATACAATGCCTTCAATAAAATGAAAAGATGCTACTCCGTCATAGAATTGAGCTATCTTTTATTAGTGAACAAACAGAAATAAGCGCTTTCACGCGGTTAAAACCACGCTTCATCAGATTTCATTAATTTACTACATAAGCTTAATCATTTATAGTGCCAAAGGCGGGAGAATCCATCAATTAACAAGCCAATTAGCAAATAAATCAAATCATATACATGTTGCTGAGCAACTATTGTACTAAAAGCACATCAACATTAAAAACATCAATATAAAAAACATAGGTAGGTACGTAAACCTATAGTATAAATGTAAACATCAAAATGTAAAGTCTAAAACCATGCAGTATTTCTAAACAGACTCATTTTCTTAAAATCCACATTATTGAACTCAATTTATGTTTGTAGCCATGTCAACCTTGAAATAATATTCAAGGAACTATGCTCCTGAACGGTATATTTAAACTAAAACACTATGCTCTATGGACCCAAACATTGGGGGCATAGTGATCAAAGCAATCACATTCTTCCGTCCATTGTGTTTTAGACTACAGTTACTGCTCTAATAAATACGGAGCTATTTATCAGACTATAAACATTCAGTCATGAGCCTAAATACTTTTGCATTAAAATACTGAGAGATTATTCCACCACAAACACATCTGCATTAAGGGTATATTTACATTAAAACACCATGATCAACAGACCGAATATTAGGGGCATAGTGATCAAAACAATCACATTCGTCCGTCCATTCTGTTTCAAACTGCAGTTACTGCTCCAATAGAAACGGAACTATATATCGGGCTGTGTGCATGTAGTCATAAGCCTAAATATTTATGCATTGAATAAAATGCTAAAAGATTATTCCACCACAAGCACATCCACGTTAAAAGGCGTGGATATAGAAGGCATATGCAAGCACGTGAATATAGGGTATAGGCATAAAACCATATTATTTACATGAAACAAACTGATTTTGTATTAAACTTCATTGTATGGAGCGGTGTTTGGCTTACATTAATATCAACCTGAAGACAAAATTCAGAAGCTGAATTCTGAACAATACGTAATCATACTAAAGAGCCATGGCCAGTAAAACCAAACACAAATGAATATGAAATCAGAACAATGACATTGGTTCATCCATTCTGATGGGAACTATACTTCGTTCCGCGATGAACACAAAACCATTAAACAGGCATTGTTCATATACATAAAACTCAAATATCAATTACAAGAAGATATGTATAATGAAAAATGTAATATGTACAATGAATAAATAAATGGGAACAAAAATCATGTTCGGTCCATGAAGAGACTTATATATAATCACAAATGAATATGATTATCGGGACAAACACATTGGCCCATCCATTCTGGTGGAAACTATACTTGGTTCCGCAATGAACACAAAACCATTGAACAGGCATTATTTATACACACAAAGTTCAAATATCATTTGCATGAAAATATATATAATAGGAAATGCAATATACACAATAAATAAATAAAAAAATAAAAAAATATAAAAAATAGAAAACAAAAATCATGTTCGGTCTATAGACAAACTTATATACTAACTTTAGACCAGGGTTAAGCACTCAATCTAATCATAAGTGCCTGACATCCAATGTTACCTAGAAAATCAATCATAGGTCTGAAGCATATCTACATACCAAGACTTGAATCAAGGGTCCTTGTAGTCACCAGTTACCAGTCATAATAAACAAAGACATTAGTCATAACTATATCTAAATGAAACAAGAATTCTAATCCAAATTATGTATAACTGATCTAAAAACATCAAGATCAGAGATAATAAGATGAGGAACAAAAAACATATATAAAAGGTGCAGTAATGTATGCTGCATATTTCACTAAGACATAAGTGTCAAAAGAGACACAGCTGAAGAACTGAATAAGGAATGAATACATGGAAACAAAAACAAAATAGGAAAAAATATAAATGTATGGATGCAACCCACAAATATGTTAATAAAACCTGGTCTGGGCATAAATTCCTGGCCAGTAGTAAAAATATATACAATTCTCTCTATTGAGACCTAAGGACTAATGATGAAGACTATTAACGAGATAGTAGCACTGGTTTCATAGATATAGAACTGTTGATTCCTGGTGCTAGGTGAGCTCCTAGTTTCAGTATCCAGTGTAATTCAGTGGTGGCCAGATTATTTTCCTTGTTGCCTTCTCTGTTGCTGTCATTCACTATTTGCAAGACCCTAAAGGTAAAGGAATGTGACGGATACTCAATAACATGTTTTGCTAGTGCATTCGTCTCCACCCTCTTTCTGATGTCATATAGGTGATTATAAATGCGTTCATGTAGTTTCCTTTTGGTTAGGCCTACATAGAACGCTGCACATCTAATACAAGTGGCAAGATATATGACATTATTGGAGTTGCAGTTAGCAAAGAAATGTGGTGTAAATGTGTAATTCATGGTTGGATGTTCAAAGGACTGTTCCTTTGTAATATACTTACATCTATTACACCCATAACATGGAAAGGTGCCTTGCTTATGTGAAATGACTGGAGTCACTTTCTGACCTTCCATTGTAATATGTGTATCTACACAAAGGATCCTTTTTAGGTTCTTACTATTATTATAAAGGAAAACTGGATTTTCACCTAAAAACCTGCTGGTCATGGGATCTATGGTCAATATGTGCCAATTATCACGAACAACCTGCTGTACCTTATTAATATCGCTGGTATAAGTGATTACATATTTGACCAAATTCCTGTGGGTAGAATTGACCTTGTTATAATTCCGGATCACCTGAGTTGTTGGTTTAAATTCATGGGACTCCATATGTAGTATATCACCCAAAGTTTTATACTTGATATATCCAACCATTACAGGATCATAGCCTCTGTTTATAAATAAATTTTCTAATATGGAAGCCTCTCTGATGATATCAACTTCTCTACTACAGAGTTTCATGATTCTTAAGAATTGACTTTTGATTATTCCCTGAAACACATGCCTGGGGTGCATGCTGTCAAAGGTCAGTAGTGAATTGCGCCACAGAGGTTTTCTATATAAAGATGAGATAATACCCCCTTCAGTTGTAAAATTGAGTGTCACATCTAAAAAGTTGATTAGGGTGGTGGATGACTCAAGGGTGAATCTTAAGAAACTGGTGGTGGTTTCTAGATCCCTGAGGAAACCTTCAAAAGTAGATATATTCCCTTCCCATATGATAATAATATCATCCACAAAACGCCTATACAATTTGATATATCTAAAATTCTCATGAGGAAAAAGGAACTGCTTCTCCCACCATAGGACCACCAAGTTAGCGTAGGTATTAGCACAGGGGGTGCCCATGGCCACCCCCCATTTCTGTAAATAATACCTGTCCCCAAACAGGAACACATTATTGTAAAGAATGAGTTCTAGTAGTTGACTTATCAGGATGTTCCTATCATTACTAAATGAAGTCTCTTTACTCAAGAGCTGTCTGATGCTTTCCATCCCTTCGGTATTAGGTATTGATGTAAATAGACTCTTGACATCTAAAGTAATGAATATATATCGCTTACTCATATCTAACTTGATGTCCTTGATGGTATCTAAGAGATCATATGTATCTCTTAGTATGGTGGGATATTGATTCACAACTGGTCTCAACATGTCCTCAACGAATTTAGATATATGGGCTGTCACCCAGTTGTCCCCTGATACTATAGGTCTATATGGTATCGGTAAAACCTCCTTATGTATTTTAGGGAGGCCCTTGATAATGGGTATGACAGGAAATTCTATGTATAGAAAATTGTAGACCTCTTGACTGACCTGACGACATATGACTAAGTCATAGATGGTATCATGCACCCTATTTATAACCTGCAATACCTCCCTGTGAGTAATAGTTGTATAAGTTTCTTCCTCAGAAAGTAAAGCTAGCATACCTCTTAGGTATTCATCAGTATCTAGCACAACTACCCCTCCTCCTTTGTCAGCTGGTTTTATTGCTAACCTAGAATCTTGCTTGAGATAGTTCAGGCTATGAAATTCAAGGGGGGTGAGATTAAAATATCTCCCAGCCTTGTCTTTATTATGGAACATTCTGTAATACTGGTGCTCACACGCTTTTAAAAAGCATTCCACATGAGGAAGCATGGGAGGTATAAATGTACTGTTAGCCTTATAACATAGTGTACCTGGGATATCCTCTCTATCAGACACTTCAGTCTTAAAAAATAACTTTAAACTTAAGTTCCTACAGAACATTCTCAGATCTATCAGAGTTTCTGTTAGTTTTGCATTCACAGCTGGTATAAAATTAAGACCTCTATTCAGAACGCTGATACTGTGAGGATCCAAAGAAACACTAGAAAGATTAAACAAGATATCATGCGTCAGTTTTTCCTTCGTCTGTTCAGAGGGTATTGTTCCCCCGAGTTCTTCCTTTTGCGGGAGTCTCTGCTGCGAGATCTCCCTCTGTTGTGTTGGTTCACCTGCTTCTTTAGGTACGGTAAAAAAGCACCAGTAGAGGAGGTCATTGTGGTGGTATGCTTCGGAATCGTGCCCGTCGGATGTATAGAAGGACGAGCATTAAAGGCTTCCTGATTGGGAGGGGGTGTATCAGTCAGTTCAACAGCTGATGGGATGTTATAAGCTGCATTTGAAGAGGCCTCCTCCTCATGTATAGGATGAGAATGTAAAAGATGTACAGGCTGCACAACCCGAGCATAGCTGGAACTGGAGGGGGGTGGCCTGTCCGGATTTTCAGCAGCAGCTACACTGTTGACACTTTCTGTAGCTTGGTGTCGTGGCCAAATGAAGACCTGGCCCCTTTTGAAGTCATTGAAGTCCCTAGTCAATTTCTTTTGTTTAGTAGTTTTCAGTCTATCGCTGAACAAATTAATTTGTGAAAATAAATGTTTGATTTTGTCATTACAAAAACTGGAAGTAAAACGTTCAGTCAGCTGTTTATACAGGGTATCAGTCTTATCCCTTAGCTCCTTTTCTAAGGGTAGAAAATAATCAATTAGCAGTTTGGCATAACTGAACCCAAGTTCAATATTGAGATCTTGCCAACGTTTTAACAGTTGAGGATGTGAGTCCCCATACGTGGGCATACAAAATACCCTCATGCCCCTGGGGACTATTTTGAAATGTAAACATGCTTCCAGATGAAGCCGTTGCCAAACATACTTCTGTAGCTGGTAAAGATTATCTTCAAACATTTTCAACATAGGAAAAAATTCTGTAAGGTTCTCACCATTCGTTTGAGGCTGTACGACATTCAAGTCTTTCATAAGGTCCAGAGACAATAAAGGGTTATCATTGGAATGCAATAAACCTTTCCAAGCAAACGCTGTATCCCTCGACTCCGGTTCAGAATGGGTAGCTGAGTCCATGGTGTACAGAGTGTACCGACCAAAAAGGAGCAACAAAAGCAATGAAAAAAGTCGGTGAAACTCGTTCAATGGTTCACTCACCAAAACGGAAACACAGTAATCAAAGAGAAGCAGTGAACCAACCACCAGGACCAATCAGCTAGAAATTCCTGTAGCTCGAAGAGCTAAAACAAAGGGAACCACCAGATTGTAGAGCCAAAATTGTCCATATACTGCACGTAGAAATACAATGCCTTCAATAAAATGAAAAGATGCTACTCCGTCATAGAATTGAGCTATCTTTTATTAGTGAACAAACAGAAATAAGCGCTTTCACGCGGTTAAAACCACGCTTCATCAGATTTCATTAATTTACTACATAAGCTTAATCATTTATAGTGCCAAAGGCGGGAGAATCCATCAATTAACAAGCCAATTAGCAAATAAATCAAATCATATACATGTTGCTGAGCAACTATTGTACTAAAAGCACATCAACATTAAAAACATCAATATAAAAAACATAGGTAGGTACGTAAACCTATAGTATAAATGTAAACATCAAAATGTAAAGTCTAAAACCATGCAGTATTTCTAAACAGACTCATTTTCTTAAAATCCACATTATTGAACTCAATTTATGTTTGTAGCCATGTCAACCTTGAAATAATATTCAAGGAACTATGCTCCTGAACGGTATATTTAAACTAAAACACTATGCTCTATGGACCCAAACATTGGGGGCATAGTGATCAAAGCAATCACATTCTTCCGTCCATTGTGTTTTAGACTACAGTTACTGCTCTAATAAATACGGAGCTATTTATCAGACTATAAACATTCAGTCATGAGCCTAAATACTTTTGCATTAAAATACTGAGAGATTATTCCACCACAAACACATCCGCATTAAGGGTATATTTACATTAAAACACCATGATCAACAGACCCGAATATTAGGGGCATAGTGATCAAAACAATCACATTCGTCCGTCCATTCTGTTTCAAACTGCAGTTACTGCTCCAATAGAAACGGAACTATATATCGGGCTGTGTGCATGTAGTCATAAGCCTAAATATTTATGCATTGAATAAAATGCTAAAAGATTATTCCACCACAAGCACATCCACGTTAAAAGGCGTGGATATAGAAGGCATATGCAAGCACGTGAATATAGGGTATAGGCATAAAACCATATTATTTACATGAAACAAACTGATTTTGTATTAAACTTCATTGTATGGAGCGGTGTTTGGCTTACATTAATATCAACCTGAAGACAAAATTCAGAAGCTGAATTCTGAACAATACGTAATCATACTGAAGAGCCATGGCCAGTAAAACCAAACACAAATGAATATGAAATCAGAACAATGACATTGGTTCATCCATTCTGATGGGAACTATACTTCGTTCCGCGATGAACACAAAACCATTAAACAGGCATTGTTCATATACATAAAACTCAAATATCAATTACAAGAAGATATGTATAATGAAAAATGTAATATGTACAATGAATAAATAAATGGGAACAAAAATCATGTTCGGTCCATGAAGAGACTTATATATAATCACAAATGAATATGATTATCGGGACAAACACATTGGCCCATCCATTCTGGTGGAAACTATACTTCGTTCCGCAATGAACACAAAACCATTGAACAGGCATTATTTATACACACAAAGTTCAAATATCATTTGCATGAAAATATATATAATAGGAAATGCAATATACACAATAAATAAATAAAAAAATAAAAAAATATAAAAAATAGAAAACAAAAATCATGTTCGGTCTATAGACAAACTTATATACTAACTTTAGACCAGGGTTAAGCACTCAATCTAATCATAAGTGCCTGACATCCAATGTTACCTAGAAAATCAATCATAGGTCTGAAGCATATCTACATACCAAGACTTGAATCAAGGGTCCTTGTAGTCACCAGTTACCAGTCATAATAAACAAAGACATTAGTGTGCTAGTCAGGGCTTTAGTCTTATATGACAATGGAGCTGGCTAGTCCCAACTGCCATATTCAGGAATTTAAGGTAGACTTTTTTTAATCTGATCTTGTTGGTGGCCCAGTTGAAATCTCTAGTACTTTCAATAAACATTCATGACCTTCTCCTGTCCCAGTCAGTAACAGGCAGTGATGATGTTGGTCCTGTCTTAAGGTCTGGTGTTTGCATGAACAATCTTAAGATTTCACCATTATAGGTAATGAACATAGGAACTTTCCCCATGTTAAGGCAGAGTCAAAATCCAAAAAAAATGTATGCAGCAGAAAATAAATTAGTTGCACAGGGGATGTCTGTGCCTTCTTAGTTCAGTGTGTGATGTCACCACTTCCTATCAGGAAGGGCATGTGCCCCAAGCATGGGAATGACAGAAAATTCAAATGTGCTAACTTGCCAGTACCACAAACAAGAAACCTCAACAGTTACCAAGAAGGCCTCCAAAGTCAGAGCTACTGGTCCAGAATATCTATTTGGCTTGTGAGGTTTTGCCTTTTGGCCAAATAGGCATTCTGGAATTTATTTAAAAATAACACAGTCATCCCTTATACATAGACTTCAGAATATGTTAAACATATGGAAACCACATACTTCAATACAGTCATCACAGGTTACCCAATCACATGCTTATTCTCAACAAATACATAGTAAAAATTATATAATTATTCTATTGTGGAAACCCTGGATTATATTGGAAGGATTTTATCCTCTCTCAATAATTGTTTTTTTTTAAACACATTTATTGAATTATCACTTGTGACATAGGCAAACTTACATTTATATAAAAGTAATCAAACTGTATTAAGTTCACATTTACAAACATGATGCTTCATATATATTTCTATATATCAAATAACCTAATTATTGAATTCCTGCCTTTTTTGAACATGAAACATCTTTGTTAAACCATCACTTATGATATATGCAATCATACAATTATAGAAATGAAAACAAACCACACCAACACTATCCTACCTAGTTGCAAGCATTTTACATCACAAACCATAGTGACACACTCCTAGTTGCAAACATTATATACCTCACTTATAATCTACCCAATCATTTTCAGTCAAACATTACATTTAAGTCCTGCCTTCATTTAAACCTCATTCCTCCCCTATATGTATTGTTCCCCATACAGTTTGCTCCTACCCTTTTCTAAAAATCTAAATTCCAGTTGCTTTATCTCTTTTACTATACACTCATTACTTCTAGTATAGTTGGTTTGCATTTTGATATTCATTTTCTAGTAATTGCATTTTTGGCATCCACCATAAACAGACACAGCAAGGGCTTACCATGTCTAGGCAATTCTGATTCTGTATCATAGGTTAGAGGAATCATCTCCCTCGTCACACTAATCCACCCACCCAGCATCTCCAACAGTGCAGCCTGCAGGGAATCTTTAAAGTCCACTAACTCTCCCAGAAAATATGTTCCCAATTACCTCTTTCTTCCTGATCACACCTCCAACACTTGCTGTCTACCTGAGGAAAAATTCTCTGGAGTCTACTTAGGGTATAAAATTTGGAAACATTTCCAAGCAAAAATTCTAAACCTTCTAGATTTTGTTGCATATTTGGGAGGCATACATATATCCTCTTACTGTTTCTTTGTGACTTGCTTATCCAATCTCTCTTCCCAATCTTTTCTAATGTCCTCTGATTGAGTCTTATAGTTATCTTGCAATATTTTGTATGTTCTACTAACTATTCCTTTTTAATGGCAGCTTCTGTTCTAAATTCTACAAAAACCTCTACCAGTGCTGGTCTTTCATTTAGGACATCCCCACTATTTATTTCTCTTTGCTTATATTGTGATATCAATCCTTGATGGGGAAAGTACTCTCAATAATTATGATCAGTACAATAACATATCTATTAATGAAGTTTTTGTAGCATAATGGAAATTAGATTGCTGGTTTCAATGATTTATTGCTGCAGGGCTGTGTTGGTCTAACTATTTGATTATCTGGGGGATGAACAGACATTTATATCAACTATTTGGGGATTACAAAAGTTCACAAACAAAATGAAAACCCACAGTTGAGACCAACTGTTGCTGCAGGGGGCTCCAAGTAGCATCCATTAGTTAAATACATTAATTTAGGCTAAATAAGTTCATTATATGATCAACCAGATTTTAAAGGACTCGTGACATTTTTAGCTTGCTTAAAAAACACGTATTCTTGAAGCAATAGATGTAAAAGACTTATTTTCAGTTAACCCCCACAGTTTGTGCCTTAGTTGGTTCCAGGGACCTAATTACGGAATATAATGATTTAATGGCTCAAAATATTATATTGCTTGAAAAAGCTATGGAGTTGGTACTACACAACAGTTTTACATTTTTTAAAGGAAAGTACTACCAGTAAATCAGAGGTGTTGCAATGAGAGCAGCATGTTCCATGATTTATGCCACTTTATTTAGGCATGGGAAAAGCACTTTGCATTTGAACCTGTATAAAAAAAAAAACTATTGGTGAAGATCAGCTTATTATAGGTTCTTGGATGAAATTTTTTCATTTGGAATAGTAGTAAAGAGCTTTTATTAGAGTTTTTAAAAATCTATAAACAATACAACTTCTTTCTTAAAGCTTATTATGGATTTACTTATGACAATATTCATTTTCTGGATGAGAATATTATGAAGAATAATGAAAACCATTCATTTGTGTCAAGTATTTACAGAAAGGAAACATTTTCCACTTCATATTTACACTACAAGAGCTGTCACCTGTAGAAGCAAAAATACATTTTGGTTAAGGGACAAATGGTCCACCTCTAGAGATTGGCACCTGATAACAGTTTCTTTTTGGCATAACTAGACGTGTTAACATCAATGTTTCAGGAAAGAGGGTATCCAAAAGAATGCCTGGATAAAATAAGTAGGGAAATTTTGGAAGGTAGAAAAGACAGGTTTAAATCCACGTTATTAATGAATGAAAATTAAGTCATGCCTACAGAAGACGTTAATAATGATTTTAATAGGGCAATGATGACTTTTTGAACTGCTATTAAAGCAATGAGGCATATAATTATGAAAATTTGGAAAATGTTTTTCTTAATTTATCTACAAAGGATTTTGGGAGAAGATCTTGAAATGTAAAGAGTTTAGTGTAGAGGAACTACGTGGATGCAAGTAACAATGTTGGCGATTTTGGCACACAAAATGTAGTTTTATTAATATTGACATTATGGGGAATATTTTACAAACGATGCAGCCTTATATGAAGGCTGAGCATACAAATGGATGGAATAAAAGGCTAATAAGTACTACTTGCCAAGCACTTTATATTGGTAAAATGGAGAGATGTCAGAGAGATGATTTATCTGCATAATTACATCTAGAATGTAGACAAAAAAGTACACTCGGCAGGCATGCACAATTATGTATGAATTTATAAAGAAATGTTTTTACAGTATTAGATAAAATTAATATTGATTCGGCTTTGGCAGTTAACATTAGATGCAGTCTCCTCTAGTCTAAATGAGTCTGTTAGTATGTCTAGTATTTTAAAGTTGAGTGCGGCAAAATTGCAGATGAATATTTACATTGACATATCTATGCACACACATTTTCATTGAATGTTTCTTTGAGATTGTGTAATTATGTATATTATTTTTTTTTTCAATTTCTTACTACTTCTTTTATTATTTGGTGGGAACAATTATACAATTGGGTAACCTAACTGATGGTTGTGGTGATACACTCTTGTACTCTGAGCACCCTCCCGAGGTCTGCATAGATTTAAATTATTTTGAAGGCTACACAGAAGGGATGAAAGAACTAAAACTGCTAACCTGTGAATTTCTGCCTGATTTCTCAGAGAGGCTAAACAATCTGTTGGTTACCTGAATAACTGTTTGTTAGTACTGAGCAAGAACACAGGATCTTCTACTGATCAAATCAGGGCATGCATGAAACATGGAACTGTTAAATTCTTTAGAAGACTGCATACCATAACTATGGCAGTTTTCTTGGGAGGACAATGTTTCCAGAGTCGCTTTTTTGATTTAGTCTGCACTGATGCTAGAGGTTGATGCAGTTGCTTTTGAAACCTTTTTCTTATGAAAACTGCTCCTTGTGGGGCAGATCTTTTTCTGAGGTGTGAAGCTCATGTACATATTTTATCTCTGTCCCACGCTCTTTTAACTGACACATGTTCCTTAATCCCCTTACCTTTAGGGCAGTTAATAAGAGAAACAGTGCTCATCATTTCTTTTAGGGGTAGGTAATAAGTAACTCACCATACGACCCACTGTCCTCAATATGCTCTTGCATAGAAAGGAGAAGGAATACATATTCTTCAAGTCATCTAACCTCTGAAATTCTTTTTCTGAGGCACATTACTAGACTGGTTACAGTTTCCTCCCTCTTTTTTGCTGTTGCAGACACTGCTACAGCAGTAGAGGGAAATGCATCAGGTAAGACAGCCCTTTAATACAAGATGCCTGGTGCTTCCAACTTTATGTGGAACAGAATGGACTTTCAGCATCACCCCCCCCCCCAAACTGCTTTCATGCCTTGTTTAAAGCAATGGCAAGAGGATAACACTTGAAAGGGGTTCAGCCCCCCCATACATTCTTTTATAAAGAAAGTAACCTGCCAAATTACACATATTTTGGTGTCAGACATGGAAATCTTTGGTATTTGGGGGGGGGGTGCCTGAAGTGGAAGGAATCTGAAGAGGTGGCCAACTCTTAAGAACAGGCCTCTGCCTGACATTCCTACTCTTTTCTGAATGGTTTTCTCAGCTGAACAAGGACAGCCAGCCAGGAACTCTTCCTCTAAGGATCCATCTTCACACAATTCGAACTGCACCATATTTATCTTGGATGTGAGGGCACTACAATAGCTACAATGGACACAGATGCAAGTGCCCACTAGGCTAAAAGCTACCTCTCTGAGAAATGATGGCAGTGGGTCCTCACTGGACTGCATCAAGGCTTTGAAGCAGCTATCAAGGTTTTTGATGGCTGCACTGAAAGTAGGAAAAAAACTTATGTACTCACCATAACATTCCATCTGTGCTGTCCATTTTCATTTTTCCTCAACAATTGGGTTTGGATCTGACTCCACAGCTTTTTACAGCTCATGGATATTGGAAACTCTCGAGATTCTCCCTTACCCATAATGCTGCAGTCTCCTACAGTACTGCAGATATCGTTTGCTGGCCTAATACCTTCAAGGAAAAAAAGGAACATTAAGATGAGAAACTAATACCAGGCGTTAAAATACAGTAACACTGGTTCCTTTATTATCTTCTCATTCTTCCAGAAGTCACAAACCAAATGGTAGAGAGTTGGTGGGAGGGGAGTTGATGAAGAATGAAAAAATGGATAATTCAAACGGAACATTATGGTGAGTACATATCTTCTTTATCTGATTATGTCCATTTTTATTCACTCCTCAACAACTAGGGAAGAATCCCCAGCTATCTGAATCCTGGGAGGACTCTAAGGAAGGATATTCCAGAGCAATGTCAAGCTGAAGGTTGCTTTTTGAGACCAGATCCAATTTGTAATGAGTAATAAAGGTATGAGGATTACCCCAAGTTGCAGCAGTGCAGATGTCTTCCATGGAAGACCTGGATAAAAATACTGATGAAGTTGCCATGGACCTGGTTAAATGGACTCTTACAGGTTTTGACAAACACAAATCAAATTTGTTACAGACAAAGGAAATGAAATCAGTTAACAATTTGGCTGTTACTTTGATAACTGGCTTGTTCAATTTCGATTCCACACAGGAAACAATCTGTTTCTCTGAAATTCTTTTATTATGCAAATAGAAATGTAACTGTCTGTGAGCATCCAACAAATGTAACATTCTCCTTTGTTCATGAAATTTGGAATCAAAACTGGAAGGTTAATAGATTGAATAATGTTGGATTCTGACAACTTAGGAAGAAAGAATGGGTTGGTTCATGATGCTACCCTATTTTTATGGAACATTAAATAAGGAAGCTTAAAAGATAAAGCTTGAAGTTCAGAGACACTTCAAGCAGAAGGTATAGCTACTAAAAAGACAGTTTTCCAAGTTAAAAATTTTAGTTCACACTCTGCCGATGGTTCAAATGGAGATGGAGTTAAAGCTTGTAAAACTAAATTCAAATCCCATGGCAGAGTTGGATCTTTAAAAGGGGGTCCCTTATACAGGCCTGACAAAGTTTTGAAGAAACGAAGCATTATTTACTCCTGTGTAAAAATTATAAATGGCATCTAGTTGAACTTTAACAATTTTTTTTTTTTTTTATATTTGTTGATCGGGATAGTCCGACTGGATACATGTCCATTTTCAGCAGAGGCCCGGGGAGAAAAGCTCCAAATAACACAGACAGAACATAACAGATACGAGTCAAACATATTTACAAAGCCCTCTATTAGGTACTCACAATAGTATACAAAAACAACAGGTTGCAACAAGCTATTGTGAACAACAGATGCATACAATATTAATTTAAATAAGGCATTGAATAAGTAGTGATTAATCAGGTTTAGTACAGGGACAAAGCCAGTGCTCTTTAAAATACTGTTTGAGGCCTTTTTTGAAGAGACTTAAAGAAGGTTCAAGGCTAAGGTTAGATGGAAGTGAATTCTAAGTTTTACCAACGACGTTGGCAAACAGGGAGTCACTGGCTGAGTTAATGGCTTTGTGAGTTTGGACCAACAGTTTATTGGATGATTGTAGTTGCCTTAAATTACTGTATAGCGTTATATTTTTGAGTGCCGGAGTATTTTCAGGGTGGTACAACATTTTGTGTGCTACTATAAGCTGATTGAACAGAAGTAGGCTAGGCAGTTCTAGCCACCCGAGAAGACTGAGGTTTTGATAGTGGTGTCCTATATGTTCAGCCTATGGCAAATCTGGCAATATGGTTGTAACAGTGAGAGAGCTTACTAAGTTCAGTTTTGCTCAAATTGGAGAGTATTGGGGAGGTACATAGAAGGGTAGAGAATAGGTGTGAGTGGGAGATTGCAGTCCTAGTTAATGGAGTTAGAAAAGATTTGCTTTTATTTAATGAGCCAAGCTTCTTATTAATTTTTTTATAGTTTTACTGATATGCATATCAAATTTGAGATTATTGTCCACTATTACTCTTAAAAGCTTATTATGGTCATCTGGAGAGATAGAGGTACCGTTGTTTGTTGGACGTTATGGAGAAGGAAAATAAGGTGGATCTACTGGTGGGGGTAAAGAGGAGCAGTTTTTTTTGTTGGGATTTAACAATAGATGGTAATTATAAACCCAATTTTCTATTGTGTTCAATGTGTTTTGTGTTAAGGTTTACAGGTTTAAAGGGGAGGAGTCTGTACAGATCAGGGTAGAATCGTCTGCATATTGAATGCAGGTTGCATCAGGGATTGCAGTATGAAGATTGTTGATGAAGATAGAAAAGAGTAGAGGACCTAGCATAGAGCCCTGAGGGACACCAAGGGTGAGAGGTAGCAGGGTGGACAGTTTGCCCTGCCATAATACAGCCTGTTGTCTGCCATTCAGATAGGATAGGCACCACTGAATAGCATGGTTATCTAGGGAGCTGGATTTTAGGGAATGGACGAGTAATTTGTGGCTGGCTATATCAAAGGCCTTTGACAGATCTAGAAATAGGGCTGAAGATAGCATGTTGTTGTTGCTATTTTGGAATATGGTATTTGTAAAAGAAAGGAGGGTGGAGGTAGTGCTGTGATGTGACCTAAAGCCATGCTGAGAGTTGGCAAGCAGTCCGTTCTGAATGAGATAATCCATAAGCTGCTTATGAATGCACTTTTCCATTAATTTGGCTAGTGGTGAGAGAATGGCAATATGTCTGTAATTGGACAGTTCTGTTGAACTTCCACCTTTGTGAAGTGGAAAACATGGATTATTTTCCAGATTGAGAGGATAGTTCCATTAGTGTTCTATTGATTAGGATAGAGATGGGGAATGCTATGGCATCGGCAGCTTTTTGTAGGTACTGTGCAGGAAGGAGGTCAGCAGAAAGGGTGGTTGCTTATAGTGTTTTGATAAGGGATCGGATAAAATTGGTAGAGACAGGTTGGAGGTTAAAGGGGGGGATGAGACGTGGGTGCGTTAGTGGTAGAGTTAGAGTGGGTGGGAGTAAGTTGGTTAGCTAAGGACTAAATAGTTTCAGTGAAAAAAGTTGTTAAAGGCAATGGCAACAGTTTCTGGGGATTTATGGGTGGAGTTTGATGGGGTTGGGGTAGTGGGGTTTAAATTGGAGGTTCTGGTAGTAGTATTTTTTTGTCTAGCAAAATTAGGGTTTTTTTTGCATCATTTCTAAGTTGACGATATCTTACTTGGTCAAGGGGGGCTTTAGTTGTTTGCCATTTGGTCCAGGCTATATCTCTAAGTTTGATTTTTATCTTAGTTTCCTTTGTGAGCCATGGAGCAGTACTAGATTTAGTCTTTATAGTACATGCAGGAGCATGGGAGTCAAGGATGCTCAGGAATTTATTGTTAAAGAAAGTTACAGCTTCATCTAGTGGTAGATTTTTTAGGATTGGCCAGTTGACCGATTTAAGTTAATTTAGGAAGTTAGTAGGATTGAAGTTTTTATTATTTCTGATTGTTTTGTAAGCAGTCTTGTAGTGCGTTTCTGCCTTATGCTTAATAATATAAGTTAGTGAATGATCACTTAGGTCATCGGGAAGAGTCCCAGCTGTATACAAGCTTGAGTGGCTATTGATAAGTACCCAATATAAGCTACCTTCCTTGCTGGTGGGTTTACTAATCCTAGTGGGAGAGGTTATTATTTGTGTGAACTCAAACAGATTTATATGGGTGACAGGGGATTCAGCTGAGCAGGTGCACCAGTCGGTGTTAAAGTCACCAAGAACAATGGTTTATTTGGGGTAGGTAGTGGATAACCATTGGAGGATATCTTCAAGACTGCTTATTTTATTGCCTGAGGGAATTTAGACACAGACAATATTTAAACCCTCATTATTGTTAATTTGCAGTTTGGTAATGAGGATTTCTGCGTTATTAAATGGGGGGTGGTTGAACTGGATCTCTATTAACACAATGTATTTTTGTAAAGAACTACTATCCCACCTCCCTTCTTAGCTGTTCGGTCTAATTGGTGTATATTGTAGCCCGGGGGTAATGCCTCATTATCGGCAGTAACAGGTTTAAGTTAGGTTTCTGTAAGATGTATTATGTCTGGGGAATAAACTGCTAAGAGGGTATGCAGGTTGGGGATTTTATTATTTATACTTTGAATGTTCAAGTGAAATGTCAGAAGAGCATTTGCAGGACTGTTAAGGGGTAGTTTATTGATGGGATTGGTGGTGTAGATGCTACTGTCACCAGGTGGAGACGGGCCAGGGTTGGGACGGATGTCCATCTGTAACGAGGTTATATTGAAATCCGATTATGAACTTTAGAAACGTATGAATAAGTCTTAGATAGTGCTTGTCCCTTGGATTAGACTTTAAGGTTTTAATTGGGTGATGAGGGTTTGGATGTGTGGGGGATAGTTAGGTGAGCTAACTTGTAAGAGAAGTCTGAGGTGGTAGTTTGAAATTTTGGGTAGTGGAATCCATGGTGGTACTGGTTTTCATAGGCTGTGAAGAGATAAAGGATGAGCATCGGGGGAGTAGAACAAATACTAGTGTTTTTGTTGATGCTAGCATAGCAAGGGGCCTGGCCATTATAAGGCACAGTTTTCATTATTAGGGCACAGTTTTCAACCAGGATTTTACAGGAAAGGAAGGTGAAAAGTTGGGTTGTAGAGAGGGAGGATCACTTGGTGATGTGTGAGATGCTGGTTGGGAGGAAGAAACAGGGGGAGTGGCTAGGACAGTATAAATTTAACAGTACTGGGGGTGGGTGGAAATAGGGGGAGGGTGAAGCACAGCGAGGGCGAGTGGAGCAGGGCTAAACCGGACAAGATTTATACAACAATTAAGTAAATAACTAGAAATAGCACAACGTTGCGAGCCCACAGAAACGGTTTATTCACACAGAAACCACAGGTTAAGGGCTTTCATTAAATAGTATGACTTCATCAGAACAAATGATTTTAAAAATTTCAAACTTAAATAGCAGCCTGTTTGAATTCATTAGTTAAAAACTAACCAGTCATATATAATATAATACATACCCATTCTCATGAATAATAAAATACAAATGTTGAATAATTAATTGATTAAATGCTCAAATTGTAAAACACATATTTACTATGCAGATGAATAAATAAAAAAATGAAAAATTGTACACATTTAAAATACTTACAACATAAGTAAAATGCATGTTACTTCACTGGTCGATAGGCCAGTAAATTATACTGATTCTGCCTTCTCTTTCAATATAGGCATAATAGAAAGATGTTCATTAATGCCTGGCGGGTGGTCAGCAGCTAATCTAAGTTGCCACATCAACTCTTTTTTGTTTAACATATTCTGCCAATCACCACCCCTCACATCCACTATGACAAGATCCAGAATTCCAAACTTAAAACAACTAAAATTCCTACACAAAGTACTATGTTTATATAATGCATTAGTATTTTTTCCACTCTTCATGTCATAAAGATGCTCATATATCCTGTTCTTGAGCATCCTTTCCGTCTTTCCAACATAAAAAGAAGTGCAAGTATTACACTTAGCAATATATACTAATTTGCTGGAACGACAGTTACCATTTTTCAAAAAAATATGACTTCTGTTAGAGTTATTAATAATCATATCAGGTTCTAGCATTATATATGAACAATAATTATATCCGGGTCATTTTATTGATCCAGTACTTGAAGAAGTTGCTAATAAATGGGGTACCTTTTATAAACCTCTATTGGGTTCTAGTGATGATAAACTTGATGATATAATCAATAATGAGAAAATCCAGAACGCCTCTTATTTTCAACAAGCATGTGTAGTTCGGTTTAGTCCCCTATATTCCCAAGTGAAAACAATTTTTGTAAAAAATTGGAACATTTTTAGAACCAACTCCGAAATAATTTGTATTCTTGGTGATAAACCCATTTTTTCTACCAAAGTAGGCAGTAACATTAAATCTTTGGTAGAAGTCACCAGAATTTCGAACAAAAAGCAGAGGAATTCACATGGTAGTAAGCCTTGTGGTAGATGTAATTATTGTTCATATATAATGCTAGAACCTGATATGATTATTAATAACTCTAACAGAAGTCATATTTTTTTGAAAAATGGTAACTGTCGTTCCAGCAAATTAGTATATATTGCCAAGTGTAATACTTGCACTTCTTTTTATGTTGGAAAGGATGCTGAAGAACAGGATATATGAGCATCTTTATGACATGAAGAGTGGAAAAAATACTAATGCATTATATAAACATAGTACTTTGTGTAGGAATTTTAGTTGTTTTAAGTTTGGAATTCTGGATCTTGTCATAGTGGATGTGAGGGGTGGTGATTGGCAGAATATGTTAAACAAAAAAGAGTTGATGTGGCAACTTAGATTAGCTGCTGACCACCCGCCATGCATTAATGAACATCTTTCTATTATGCCAATATTGAAAGAGAAGGCAGAATCAGTATAATTTACTGGCCTATCGACCAGTGAAGTAACATGCATTTTAATTATGTTGTAAGTATTTTAAATGTGTAAAATTTTTCATTTTCTTTATTCATCTGCATAGTAAATATGTGTTTTACAATTTGAGCATTTAATCAATTAATTATTCAACATTTGTATTTTATTATAAATGAGAATGGGTATGTATTATATTATATATGACTAGTTAGTTTTTAACCAATGAATTCAAACTGGCTGCTATTTAAGTTTGAAATTTTTAAAATCATTTGTTCTGATGAAGTCATACTATTTGATGAAAGCGCTTAACCTGTGGTTTCTGTGTGAATAAACCATTTCTGTGGACTCGCAACGTTGTGCTATTTCTAGTTATTTGGTTTGATTTTAACACTTGGGCACCAACTGTTTGGACAACAATTAAGTAAAACGTAAGTTTATAATGGGGATGTAAGTTATTTGCCTTACTGCATTTTAAAGATGGCCTCCAGAGGACTGGGTATTGCTACAGCCTCCTATGAGAATAACAGTTGAGCAGCTAGCCCTTCATTAAAAATTGCAGCCAAAAACTCAAGAATTTTAGGTACTGGTGCTAAAAAGGATCAATTTCTCTTTATTGTGCTCAAAATGCAAATCTTTTCCATTTACTTCTGCAAATTTTCCTTGTAGAGGCTTTATGGGAAGACAAAAGCATGCAACATATACAGGAGAGGAGAGCCTTAGTTGGCTATTAGTGGAAGTGGAGAAAGCATGTGGTCAAACTTTAGTCCTGAAATGTCTGGGTAGATCAATCCTGTTGGATGAGACAGGAGGTCTGGAATTGAATCTAGAATCCATGGTGGGCGAACTAGATGAAGCCAAAGAAAGGGGAACCAGATCTGATGAGGGCAATAAGGTGCAATGAAGGTGACTGTGCTCTTCTCCTGAGATGCTTTCTGGAGAATTTGGGGATTAGAGGAGTTGGGGGTAAGCATAAAGGAGACTGGGGGGGCAATCATAGAAAAAACGGTATTTCAGTGATTCTCTGATGGGGGAGCAAAGAACCTACTGCACTTGTTGAGGGAAGATGCAAAGAGGCCACAGCAAAGTTGGTCCCATTGGTGGAATATCTTTTCCACAACTTTCATGTTGAGATCACTAGTGAGGCAATAAAATGGACCTGCTCAACTTGTCTGCTATCACATTGGATTTCCCTGAAATGTGTGTTGCTATCAGAAATTGACTGGATGAGAACGCCCATTGCCACACACTGATACCTTCTAGACACGGGGGGAGGGGGTAAGATCTGGTTCCTTCTTTTTTGTTGATATACCCTACCACTGACATACTGTCCATCTGAATTGCAATAGTCATGGAAGGGACAGTCTTGAAAAGCCTGCAACACTAGGCATACTGCTCTCGTTTGCAAATTGTTGATATGCATGTTGGCTCTTCGAAGAAGCAGGTGCATTGGACTGTCTTCTCCAAGAAGTGCCGCCCCACCCAATTTGGGAAGTATCTGTGGTCACTATGGCTTTGGGCTGAGGAAGAATGAAGGGATGACCTTATAATATGTGATCTGAGCGAATCCAGCACAGGTGCTAGTTTTTGCATGCTTGAGTTATTATGATTTGGGTGGACATAGGTTGGTGCAAAATGGACCACTGAGTTGCTAGGATCCATTGAAGAATTCTCATATGGTATCTTGCTGACAAAACCAGAACTATCACAGTGTACACTGACCCCAAGTCTTGTAGAATCAACTGAGCGGATAGAGGATTTTGAATTATCTTTTTGACCTAAAATCGAACAGTATGAACTCTTGGGAAGGGAAGCTGTATCTGATACCATATTGAACAAGGCCCCTATGAACTCTAATGTCTGAGATGGATCTATCTGAGATTTGTTGTGATTGATGGTAATTCCTGAATGAAAGCAAGGTTGGAGTACATACTACCGTGCTTTTATCAGAAGATGCTTGGTTGGAGTGGTTATGAGCCAGTCATCCATGTATGGATACATCCAGAATCCATGCAGTCTCAAGTGAGCTGCTACTACTACCATGCATTTGGTGAACACCCTGGGGACTGTGACGAGGCCAAAGGGCAGGGCTTTGAATTGGTAATGACTGGCTCCCAGCCAGAACTAAGGTATCTCCTGGATTATCTGCTCATCTCTATGTGATAGTATGCATCCTGAAGATATACTGAGCACATCCAGTCGTCCTTGTGCAGGAAGGGCAAAATGGACTGAACCATGCCCATCCGGAACTTTACATACTGAACTGATTTGTTCAGATTGCTGAGATCCAAAATTGGTCTCCAGTCCCCTGTTTTCTTTGGCACTAAAAAGAATCTTGAGTAAGCTTTAACCCTTTTTGGTTTGGAAGGAACTCTTCAATTACTTTTTTCTAGCAGCTTTTTTATTTCTAGAGCTGTTGCTTTCCTCTGACTGGTGGAACACTAGGAATTTAGTTTGCTGTTGAAGAGGGGAGTAGGGAAAAGGATATTATATAACCTCTGGAAATCTACTGTACCCATGTATATTTTGTAATGTCTAGACAGGCTCTCTGGTGCAGGAATAGATGACCCCCGTCTTCCAGAGGTGGACAATTGGGGCATTCTTTCAGGAGCAATTGTAGGGTCTATCAGAACAAGTATCTCTGGACCCCTGGTTTTGTGGGCCTCCTCTGCCACACATGCAGCATCTTCTGGGAGTTCCCCCAGGGGAAGTGGGGGAAACTCATCTCCACGTGGATCATGAAACAGACCCTGGGACTTTCTGAACCACATTTTTTGACCGCCTCATTGACTCCTAGAGAAGGTTCTTTGGGGAGTTGAAAAACACATGCCACTGCAGACATGGTCTTACCAACTTTCTTACACCTGGAGAGTGTTTCTTTAACTTTAGGGCTAAACAAAGAACTTCTGTCAAAAGGAACATTGATGAAGGAGGACTTGAAGGGCGCCGCAAAATCACACAGGTGCATCCAGGCATGTTTCCTAATGGAAATGCCTGAACCCGCTGCCCTTGAAGTACCTTCAGCTGCACGTGAAATGAGCCTCATTTAAGAATTTGAAATGAACTGTAGGCTAGCCAGCTGTGAGGCAACAGAACTCTGTGCCTCAGAAGTAATGGCCCAAGAGAGGGATTTGAAATGTTCTTTAATCAAGTCCCACTAAAGTCTAGTGAAGTGTGCCAAGTAATTCAGCGACTGAGTGCAAAGGTCACTGAAGCATATACATGCTGCCCAAATCTGTTCAAAGCCCTGGGCTCCCTGTTAGGGGGATGGACAGATGAACTCTGTTCCACAAGCTCCTTTTCTGTGGCCGCCACTATAACTACGGCATCTTTGCTCTGCTCCAGAATTCTCTTTCTTTTGGTGGTGCCAGGTTCCTGTCTAGTCTCTTGGGGATCAACTCAACAGCATTGGGTTCCTTCCATGCCTGCCTAGAGATCAAATCAATGAGCTCATTGGCTGGTGGTGTCACCCAGGAGGAAGATGGACCAGATCCAAAGTGCTTAATGATCTCCAGGATGTCTCTAAAGGAGATGTCATCAGGTGGTGGTCATGGGGACCCTTCTTCTCATTAAAGATTGGTATCTCCTGTGACTGACTCTTGAGAAGAGTCCAAGTGCCTCCTTTTGCACTTTCTCTTCCTAGAGACTTCTTCAGCAAGATGTTCTGGAGAAGTATCAGAAGATATAAGTATACCCTGCTGGGTAGACTGGAGACTTTGGGCTGGCAGTCCCTGTGGCGTAGTGTGCCGAGGCTCAATGCACAAACACATATGGTATTCAAAAGGAAGGTGGTGGAATCATCCATCCTCTAGAAGCAGTGATCACTTGCTCCACCACCTCAAAGGCAGAATGCTCCATGGGAAAATTAGGCCAACGGAGCCAAGAAGACATACTTCCAGACCATCTGCTCCCTCTGACACAAAGGCAGCCCACCCGTGACAGAGGTCAGAGCTAAGCTGTCCAATGCTGAGGCTCTGAGAGGCAGAGACGGCTCTGAAAACTTCAGAGTCTGCTCTAACACCTTGGACCTAACAACTACACTATAGCTCCGAGAGTCACCCAGCTCTGACACACTCTGAGACAGTCAACTCAGAGAAGGTATTGTAGCAGAAAATGCAACAGTCTTCAGATCTGACACAGTACTGGAAAACTCAGATGTAAAGGCTCTGAAGCCAAAGGTTAGATCTGAGAAGGAGCCAAGATGGGTGGAATAGTAATGGAAAAGATCTCTGAACCTGAAGGGGTAGGAGCCAGGAGAACTATCTGTATCTGTACCAAGAGAAACTTCATCATTCTGTTCACATCTGCTTCCATCAGGCTCCTGGAAGAATGGGAAGAGGAAGTCACTGAAGGGGACCTAGAATGGCAGTGTCTATCTAAAAAGGGTGATAGCAGCTGGGAGGGAACAGCCTCTAGACAGAACACCTACTGGATCTGAGGGAGCTGATTTGGCTCTGAAAGTATCAAATCCGATGAAACAGATCCAGTATTTGAGACAGATGGATCTGATGCTTTAGTCTTTGGATAAGCCTGTTTCAAAATTTTGTGGGCTGGCTCCATGGTAAGATCAGAAGAAGGAGTGCAGGATCTGGAAGGGTCCAACGGATGCTCTCTGGACTCCTTTTTGTCTGGTTTGGAAAGGTCACAGGCAGAAGAGTTTTCAAAATCAGCTTATTTTTCCAATCAAGACACACAGATTAAAAGCTTTACAAATATTGTACAACACCTTTAAGTGAGCCAGGCCTAAACAATAAACACACGAATCATGAACATCTGACAGAGGAAGTCTTATGGCCACAGTCTTTGCACTTTTTAAACCTCAAAGGCTTTTCAGCCATCCTAAACAAACTGTTTAATACTATCTGTATATTAACTTTTTTTTAAATAAGGAAAGAGAAAAATTACCAATCATAGTAATTAAAGAAATTACTATGCGGGTAAAGGTGAAAAAATGAATTGCCAACAATGGCAATTTCATTTAAACTAAGTGTAGGATAAGGGAGGAATAAAACTGCTATAAAGAAAAGAAGGATAAAGATAGAGAGAGAATCTGTTTACTTATCTGGCAAGAAATCACTCTAAAGCTCGAGAACTAACAGCGACCACATTCATATGCAAAGTAGCTCTCAACCATTCAGGGACAAATCTCCACAGAATCAAGGAGAAATCCAGAAATAATCACAATCAGGCACAGTTTTAAAATTTTATTTCTATCAACTTGAGACACCGACAGAACAAATTCATGTGAATTAATATACAGATTCTGAAACAAAAGACGTCTATAACTCTAATTACTGCCATTATTGATTAAGTATAGTTCACCACATATTCTCCAAAAGTCACCAATTTTAGGAGGGATTAAGAGGGACAGAGGTAAAATTTAAGTCAAAATCAGGGACAACTGTGAGATGAAGGCAGCGAACGAGATCTGAGGTATGTTAGAGACTACAGCATTATGGGTTAGAGAGGAGCTCGAGTTTCCAGTATCCACAAGCTGTAAAAAGCAGCCAAGTGAACCCAACTGTTGAGGGATGAATGAAAAACAACATCCCTGCATTAAAAAAACACAACTCTGTGACCCTGAAACTACATCCTTGAGGAATGGTGTCAGTGCTTGCAAGCCACAAAAGATGATAAAGAATGGTATTTTTCCTATAATTGCTTACACTCTTTCACTTTTTCTTTTATAAGGCCTCCTGCAGGGTCTTCCATTGTTGAGTCCTCATAGTTTTACTAATACGTGAACACAAGTCACAGGCATGTGCATGGTGGTGGAAGTTGAGATAAATACCAGGTTTTTCGTATTTGTCCAGCCTGGGCCATCTTCATCTCAACACAGGTAAAACGAAAAGTTCTGGACGATTTCTCATTTTTCAAAGTAAGAACTGGTCACAGAGAAATAGTGCAATAAAATAATCAAGTCTGAAAAGCAACTATGAAAGAATGTCTTGACTTAAACGATCTGATGGGAGACATGGTAGAGCTCCTTACATTCACTGATTAATGGAGATATCAGTCTCTAACAAACTACCTATTGTCAAGGTAACGGGTTGAAAGACCTTGCCCAAGATAGTCTTGTAGAACATCACAAAAACTTCAGTGACCCCTAATAGACTCAAGCATTTTCTGAATAAAGACTGACTTTTCTGAATATTTTAGTTTTGCGAATATAATTAAATATTACAGAAGATTGCAATAAATAAAAATCAAAAGATTACAACCAACAAAAAACAAAGTGCTGTAAATGATCCATCAGCTGTTGGATAATTGACTTTTAAAAATCACAAAACTGCTATAAAATATACTGATGAAAAATTATAAATTGAATTTGGTGTTTGACATGGAGCAGCACCTAAAATTTAAATCAAAATCCCCCTCCCAATCTGGGAGGCTGTGTCCCATCCCACTCTCTTATTAACTAAATGTATTAACTCTAGAGGTTGCATTCCCTCAGACATGGAGGGACTACTTGGTTTTCCAATAAACCAGTTATTCCCTTCCACCTCGAGGCAGTGCAAACTCAGAGTTATTATATTTACTTTAGTTGCAAAGCCCCAATATTGAGTGGTGCTGCCTGCAAAAATATGTGTATTATCTACAATTTTATAGTTTACTTTTAGAAGGTGTAAAAAATGCTGTCAATTCATCAGCCATTACCTACAGCAAACTACCTAATAATGGAGAACAAGTCACCATTTGCTGCAGAACTGGATGTGCTTTATTTATTTATAATGCTTCATGAGTAATGAATAGTTTAAAAGCTTAACAGTAACATACATGATGGCTATCTAATTTACCAATAATCACTGCCTGATCCTGGAAGGAACAGGATTTGCCAAACAGCAGTATGGTTTATGCTTTAAAACAAAGTCTGCTTAGGTAAGTTTAGCAGGTAGTGTGTAAACTCTGATTCACTCACAGTCATGTGGTGAGTATTTGCAGTATAAAATGGAGCTGCATAAAAAAAATGTTTTGCTCCCCCTCCCCACAGGGGACCATCAGCTGCCACCAGCTATTCTCCTTGTTCACTAGGTCTACCTGACCCATCTTCATCTCTCTTGGGCTGAACCTGATCCACATCCAGTGCTGGTAAGGAGAATGTAAGGATACTGATGTAGCATCATACTTCCGCTGGGGGGGGGGGGGTGCCCTAACATCCCCCCTCACCAGCAGCCTTGCAAGCTCTGCATCTTCCACCTTTGGAAAGTGCATATGCACTTCCAGGCATACACAGTCTTCTAGCTCTTAATGCTATGGCTATTTTAGACAGCCTACGTAGCCGCCCTTTCTCCAGGCTGGACAAGCTAGTATCCGCCACTTACTCCCAGTCCTTCCGACATTTGTGCAACTAGTTTTACTCAGGTTGTTTGGGATGCAGCAAGTTTTATCCATCTGCACCATGGGGCAAACCAAAAAAATATATTTATATCCTTTTCTAAATAATCCAATTGCAAAATGACCCCCTATTCAGTCGACTGATGTCTCCATACATATACGGAGACATGCACATTCTATACATATAGAGATATCCACATTTTTGCATGTCTTCACTTGTTTAAGTGTAGTTTAAAAATAGGGTGCAATAAAATAGAGAGAGAGATGGTTAAGAAGCAACAAGAATTACTTAGAAGGACTGACAGATGTTAAAGCATTGCAGAATAGGGGGGATCTCAAAGAACAAGCAGCAGTTGTAGAATGCTAAGCAGAAATTAAAGGATTACGTTGATAACATGCATGAGTTTAGAAAGACTGCTGTTAAGTACCTGTGTTTTGATAATAATGCCAAAGCACAAAAACTTTTAGCTCAATGACTCAGGCAACAGAAAGTAGAAAGGATTGTTGGTAAGCTTAGGGAGTCTATAACAAGGAAGATAACAAGAGATCCTGTAGCTGTACTAGAAATAGTTTGGAAAGAGATGTACCTGCAGTTCATTTATTGATGATATAGCTTTAAATGATTGTGCTACATTTTTAAAGGAAGAATAGCAGATCTCCATCTGCAGTGGAATTGCAGTTTGTGGATATATAATTTCATAAAATTGCTACCAATATCTTAGTGACAGCAAGTTCAAGTAGTTTAAGTCTCTGCTGAAAAGATCTTCTAACTTACCCCCATTAACAGCATTGCTGAGCCAAACAAGTAGTCCTACATTTGGGCTTTCTTTCCAAATGAAATGATAAATTAATTACAAATAATGTGCAGTTGTTGATGAATGATCAGAAACTTAAAGCAAACTATGGAAGCAGTGGGGCAGAATTGGGGAGGGCCACTCCTCCTCATTATGAGCATACCTCCATCAATAATGCATACAAGTCTGAAGTAAGGAAGGAGAGAGAGAGATGTCTCATCAAACACTGCTCTGTAGAAAACAGCTAATCTGCACCATATGGTGGAGAGCTAACAGAGAAACAGTCATCAAAGAAACAGCATCAAAGGTATTAGGAATGACCATAAGACCTGTGTAAAATAAATTAAAAGTACTTTTCAAACTTCATTTCCTTAAAGTGAATAAATAACGGACACAGAGTATTTTCTGCGAACATTCGGTAATAATTTATTCTTTTTTATTTCATTTTCAGGAACCACCAAATTTTCTCAATTTGGAAAATGTTTTAATAAGGAAGTGTTGACAACACTGTTTTGCAAAATGTATAGGTACTGTACAAATTCTTAATACAAAAGAATAAATTAACAGCAGGATATGGTAACCTGCACTTTTTTTTCTACAACATACATAGTTTTCCATCAATTACATCTGAACAGAATCCAGTAAAACCATTGTACATGCTCTACAGTCAGTTCTTAGGCAGTAGCCTAAGTTTTGTACTAGTATCCTTCATGTACGCAACATGTAATTAACTACTGACATTTATTAAAACTTGACATCTAGCAGACTATGCAGTAACTGGTCAGTAATTGATAGCACCTGAATGGGGGTGTTATAATCAAATTAACAGTGACTGAATGAAAAAGAAAAGAAACTTAAAATTATTTACTCATCTGTAACAATAATCATGGCAACCTTAAGACTGTCTCACAATCCTTGGAGTAGACAGTTCATTCTGGAATTGGCTGGACTTGTTAGAAGGGGACTGTAGTTCATTATAGTAGAAAGCAAGTTTTATAGCAAAGAAGGAAAGGGCAGAAACTGTGCAGTCTGGCAGTGGAGCAATCATGTCTTCCACTCGTAACAGTCTGGAAAGATTAAGGATATCCATTTATGTCTCGCTTTTAAGTATAACAAACAGCATAATGTAAACAGTAAAACCTGTTTGACTTGCAATGTGTTCTTCTGCTGTATATGAAACCCACTATATCATTTGCTTCCTTTTTACATCAGCTGCTGAATTTATGGCCTGCTTTACATCTACTTGCACATTTTAAATACCTAAAAATTTATCTTACTTATGAAATAAGGCAAATGGCATTTGCCTGTAAATCATGATCATGAACTAAAGACATCAGAAAAAGAAACTGCATTTTTTGTGGATGCAGCTATACCCACTAAATAATTAACAAAGGAAAGATTAAAGTTTACTTGTTCTTCAGTCTTTCTTGGTTTGCCATGACCTTTTGTTACTGACAGACCACACACAAAGCGGGCTTTTAGTGCTTTCAAAGCTTGTTCTCACCATCTCAGTCTCTTATTTCCCACTGCAGCCTCATTTATTCTTTTCAACAAGAAACTTCTTGCTGAAGGAAGAAAATTGCCAGTGATGAATAAAAATAACATTCTGTGCTGCTTAAAGTGTGGTAAAAAAGCTGAATTAATAAAATGAATCAAATCAGACTGTCTGTGTGATGTGACCAGACTGTGACAGCACACACTCGAATGCAATGCTGGAGGCAGGGGGAAGCAGCAGGAAAATGTAACTCACGATGGCAGTCTAGAACACCAACAATAATTCTGATGCACTACAATCACTCCAGCTTTTAATCTTACTATAAAAGCCAGAACCCCCCGCTCTCAACTAATGGGGGCGGGCGGAGTGCAAAATCTATAAAGCTCAAGCTTTAAGGGACTCTAACTGAAAAGAATGCAGAAATGTGTCTACGATCATGAACAAGTCTTGTAAATTCAGCACATCTGAGTCTTACATTAGCATAATGAGTGATTTGAGATAGTCACTCTATCCTCCTAGAGTTTCCAGGACACCTCTGACAATGGGCCTTGTACCCACTTAACCATACCACTTTATTAAACAATAGAAAAATATATTTCTTATATCAAGATTTACACAACAATGGGGCACAGATTATGCAATAGCTTGGCTCTACAAACTAAATGAAACCTTGGCCAGATACATGACTACAAAGATGGCAGGAGAAAGGGATTTAAGCCCATTACCCCCTTACTCAAACATGTTTTAAGCAGATATGCAACAGTAATGGTCCTATGACTCAAAGATTGCAGAAATACAGTTTCTGCTCACATTGTGTTAATATGACAACTTAAAAAATTGTGTGCAACTCTTGGTGTGTGAAGATATCTTTGCTTTGGCGATTTTAACATGTGACCATAGCATATGCAAATACAGACAGTCTGTGGGACAGATTGTGTGCTTTACTGATAGTTTCCCTGTACAACAACATGGAAATTAAGTTAAGCCTACGGAAGTGCTTTGAGAACTTGCAATGCCTGTAGACTAGTAGGGTATATTTGGGAGGGATCATTCACAATGAAAAGATGTACAAGATATTACCATGGACTTTTTTTATGTCCATACATTAGCTGGTTAACTTTAAGTAGGACCCTGAGAAGACCTGGTCACTTATCAGTCTTGTCAAGATCCAGAATGCCAATTACGTACTCTGCTTCTATGTCCTGAAATCAGTTGGCTGTGTTTTAGTACAATGCATATTACACATGATGGAAAATACATTACATAAATGCTAGTTTTTCACTCCCATTGTATCTTACTGCTAGCTGAAGTAAGCAGCATACATTAGTAGCAGGTAAAGACTGCTGCATCCTTAACAAGAATTAATAAATCTAGTCTGCAGCTACCAAGAACAATGTGATCAACTCCAACCTCTCTTTTTTCTGCTCTCACTCTTTGGTCATGTGGAATAAGTTGCTCCTATATGTCAGGAAAAAAATATGTACCTTTCCAGGGTCAACCAACTTCTGCTAGAAAAAAAAGCTTCCATTAGGCATACTTTCAACCACAGAACATGTAGCTCAAAATAGTGGTAAGATAAGAGTGGTACTGCATGGACTCTTGTGGCCTCAAAGAGCAGACAATCTGAAAAAATGAGAAATGGGCCACAAGCTGCTGATGTCTGCATTTATCTTTTCTTAAATGTAGCACATGTATCTGTGGATATAATTTACTAGACAGGGCACATTCTTTCTAATGTTTGGCTGCAACCAAAGCTGCTTTCTATGCTCATTGCTGCTACTGCCATAAGGGTTGGATGACATCTACAGATGTTCCCAGGCCACATGGCTGCTACATGCACTGATGCCTGGACACTGCAGTGGCAATCTGCAGAAACCTTTCACGCTGCATCATCTGGAAAGTGCTTGGAGCTGAAGCTGGTGCAGGGTGACTGTACTTCCAGGTAAGGCAAACAAAAGAAAAGACAATGAGGCATCGATCTCCAAGTGGCAATGTTCTTATAACTGGAGCTGAGGTCAGACTAGAGTCCCAGGTTTGGCTTTCTCCTGTCCATACCACTGGACATCTGCCAGCTCTGGGTAAAGGGGAGAGTCCACATAACTATCCCTGTAGCTCCTATAAAGAAAAGAGAAAAAAAGACCACATAAGAGGCTTTACAGTAAAGTAAATAAAGTTAATTTATTGACTTTTCAATTTATGGAAACCATTTACAAAAAAGAAATGCATCAAGAAAGAGAACAGTTAAATGACGTAGCTTAGAAATACCAAATACAAAACCATGGCACATAATACACAAATGAATCCATGGTAAAATCAGTCCTCACTCCACTTTCTTTACACATAAGAAACCTTGGAATTAGCAATTTATATTTTTGTACACCAATGATGCCCACACACCTATTTGGTTGTTTGCAAATGAACTGATATTTTTTTCTAAGAGAATATTTTTCACATGCACTATAAATCTGGAAGAAAAGTATGCAAATAACAGAAATGTGATTAACTGAGTAATTAAACTTAATTTTCTAGATTAGAATTTATGACTTTTTTCAGTGCTGCATGCTAGTCTAATTTTTAGATGTTACATGGGAGTATGAGAATACATTTATTAGCTATAAAAACACCAAAGTTGTGATGCACATAACTACCTAAATAAAATAGAAATGAAATAATGAAAAATACAATGCACACAAAAATCAGTTCTCAGTATATGTATACTGCTCAGCTATGCAAGCTGAATGTTGCTGAATTACTGTCTTTGTAAGCATCATGGTATCAGAAGGGAAATGTGGCAAAATTCTGGTCGTAACACTATCCTAGACTATCTCATACTGAGTGTGGCTCAGTAAGGTCTGAACTGTAAAGAAAACCTGAAAGCATGACTATAATGAATAAAAAAACCTCTAAAAATTTGCTTTCTGTTAATTTTTCCATTGTGGGGGATGGGTACCTGTCAATGTCTCACACACTGACACAATAAAAATGTACTAAATCAGCAGTGTTTTAAAATGACTGGACTGCATACCATTCACTAGCTTGAAATACACACACACAAATGTACTGAAGTAGCAGTGTTCTATACTGAGGGGAATGGGCACCATCTAATGTCATGTAATACACACACACACGAATGTATGCACACTCCCAAAAATGTCCTGAGAAGCAGGGTTAGATAATGAGGGGACTGTGTATCATTAAATGTTTCGCACCTTCCCACACACACACACACACACACACACACACACACACACACACACACACACACCTTTGCAGTGTTTTATAGGTTTAGAGTTTTATAATGACATGACTGGGTACCATTCACTATCTTGTAATACATGCACAAATGTACCAAAGCAGGGACTTCCAAGATGGCTGCACACTGACTAGCAGCTTGTTTCTAGCTCTCCCAGTGTGAAAAAAGAAACTCAGCAGAGAAGGCCAGTAGGCTTGTGTTTATGGGTAAATTTCAGTAGCTGGCTAGTATGTGTACTGCCTAGATGCCAGGAATAAGGAAATACAGAAGACCTGGAAAACATTAGCTACAAAAGGTGAGGAAGAAACACTGAAAGGGGAAAGTTCTGCAGCTGTTCGGCAAAAAGCAATGCACCCTTCAGACATGACTTCCAATAACCGACAAGAGGATACAAGACAACTGCATACATACCTGGTTAAAATAAACAAAACACTGATGGAGTATATCAACACAAACAAAAGGCTGGAAAAAATGGAAGAAGCTTTAAACTGATATTCAGATGAGATGATAAAGCTGCAAAAATCAGAGGTCGAAATGAAGAAAAGACTGGCTGAATATGAGACTGCTCAGGAAGAGATATTTTCAAAAATAATAGAATTAGAAGACAGAACACATAGGGAAAACCTGAGATTTTCAGCTATATCTGAGAAGCTGGAAGGAACAGACTGCATTAACTTTACGAAAGCACAAATAAGCAACTGATGCAGAACAACAGTAATAAATTCAGTAACTCAATGTGGGATTACAATACAACAATTATATCTGTAAAATATGACAGAACAAGAAAATCTAGAAATATTGGACTTTTTCAACATTTCTTGGATTTTTGGGGGACTCGAAAGTATATGCCCACTTCATGTCATTAATGTTCAGAAAAATGCTTTGGGGAGGGGAGAAAGCTAACTGTAGGTAAAGAAAAGATTTTCTTTTCTTAATAGTACTGTATTTGTGGTGCATGGTTTTCTTTGCGTGCTATTTTTAAGTGTAATAGGGATTGTAAACAGGTGCTGTTATTCTTTTTCACCCCTCTTCTGCTCTTCTCTCCTTCTTCTTGTACAGTTTTGAGAAATACAGGCAATGCAATGTTAAAAAAAAAAAAAAAAAAAAAAATGCATGACAAGGTTAAGATTGGTGTGCTTTTTCCATTCTTGCATGGGGAAATGACTGTATTAAGGACCTTAGATTGATTAGTTTTAACAGACAAGTAAATGAAAAAGAATACTGAATATTATGAGGCCTTTGTTTCTAGCAAATGCACGTACACTTAGCAATAATTCTGCAGCTGGACTTGATGTTTCCATGGAAACAATCTGATAAAGACAAACTGGCTGTCTGGTTCACATGTCTCCATGGAGACAATCTGATAGACAGAAACTGGAGACAGTCTGATGGAAGGGGATTAGATGAGAGAAAAGAAAAAAAAAACAGATAAGAGAAATTGACTATGAGATAATGCTCTATAAAAGCAACCAGGGGTTTTCCCAGCTGGGAGGGCTTTAAAGATTAGACAAAACCAATTAGATTTGAAGTAAAGTTTTCTCAGTTTTTTTTTTTGAAATGCAATGGGGATACTAATATAAACAGGTGCTTCTGCTTTTCCCTTTTCTCCCTTCTTTCTTTTTCTTTGTTCAAGGACAACAATGGAATTCTACTATTAAATGCTCAACTTTACAGTCCCTGTTATGAATAAACAACAATACAGCATTTAGAATATTTTAAATTGACGGTTTCTCTCCACTAGAGCAGTACCTTACTGTACCTGTGGTGGTTTCACTTTCAAAAAACTTTTATCCCACCCTGGAAAGCATGCTGCTGTCTCCAATTTAGTGATGTTATCAAGGCCAATGAATACAGATAAGTTTTCTGGCCAATTCCCTCCCCAGAAAAGCAGAATACCTGGGGCAAAGGAAAAGAGAAGTAGTTATATTAATTGCAAAAGGAGCTCCAACAGTCACAGAAGAGGGAAAAAAAGATAATAATGGAAGATATACAGCACTAAGGGGTTACTGGCAAGGGAGGAGGATTACACTGGCACGCATTTACATTCCACCTAAAACTGCTATAATGGAGAATAAGAAAATTCTGGGAGAAATAATCAGCTTTCAGCAAGGAATATTACTTATAGGTGGAGACTGGAATTTGGTTTGCAACAGTGAAGATGTGTCAGGGGGGCTTAGAAGGGAAAATATAACAAAGGAGGGTAGACTTCTGAAGAATTTTATGAAAATATTTGGCATGGAAGATGTGAATTCAGTACTAGGAGTTCGGAGTGAATTTACATATTATTCTCCAAGATACAAAAATTGGGCTAGGCTAGATAGAATTTATATCTCACAGGAACATGTGCATTTAATTGAAGGTCTTGAAATGCACCCAATACCTATTTCAGATCATGTGCAAATAATAAGTAAAATAAAAATGCAAGGTAATGAAATAAAAATGAGACACTGGCACTTTCCCACCTATCGGCTAAAAACAGGAATTTAAGGAATGGGTTTTGTATTTGATTCAGGAGCTACTACAGAAGATAGAAATTTCTTCTGAAAATATAGGTCGAGAGTGGGATAAAATTAAAGTGGAGTTTAAAACTAAGGTGGAAATAAAGGAAAGGGAGATATGGCTAAGATGCAACAAGAATTATTTAGAGGGACTGACAAATGTTAAAGTACTGCAAAATAGGGGGAATCTCTCAGAAGAAGAAAAGGAGCAACTGCAAAATGCTAAACAGAAAATAAGGCATTGCCTCGATAATATGCATGAATTGAGAAAGATTGCTGTTAAGTAACTGTTTTTTTGAAAATAATCCTAGACCACAAAATTTGTTAGCACGACGACTCAGGCAACAGAAAGTGGAAAGGGCTGTCACCAAGCTTAGGGAGCCTGTAACAGGGAAGATAAAGATCCTGTAGAAGTACTAGAAATATTTTGAAAATTTTGTGAAAGTCTGTATAAAGCAGAGAAATATGGAAATAAAGAAACTGTACACATGGAAATGTTTATGGAAGTATTAAATATGCCAAGGTTAGAGGTAGATGAGGCTCAATTACTAACAAGATAGGAAGAGCTGAGATAAAAATGGCCATGTATAACCAATCTACAGGAAAGTCCCCAGGAATAGATAGTATTCCTGTGGAAGTTTGGGAGGGGGAAAACTGATAAAGATCTGGCAGATTTTGTTTAACAGTATTTTAAGAGAAGGAGATGTACCAGCATCCTGGAAGAAGGCGGTGGTAATGGTAATACCTAAAGAGGGTAAAGATAAATCAAAGTCAGCTTCATAAAAGCCCATTTCAATACTAAACCATGGTTATAAAGTGTTTATGTCTATAATGGCTAAAAAATTGATAGATATGGAACAGTATGGTTTTGTGGAGGGGAGGCAAACATTTGACAATATTAACAGAACATTAATGATCCAGCGGGAAGCAGAATGTAAGAAAATACCACTGTTATTGGTGGGTTTTGATGCAGAGAAAGTATTTGACAGAGTACAATGGGACTTCATGAGCAGGGCAATGAAAGCATTTGCTTTCCCTGATACAATTACAAGGTTGATTACGAGTATATTTGAGGGATCAGATGCATAAATTCAAGTGAGTGGGGTCCTCTCTGATAACTTCTGCTTGAATAGAGGAACCAGGCAGTGTTGCCTGCTTTCCCCTTTGCTGTTTGCATTATATTTAGAACTACTGGCAAAGAAAATAAGGGAGTCAGAAATTCAGGGATATAATTGGTATGATAGTCAGAAAAAGCTGGCTCTGTTTGCAGATGACATTACTTTATACATGACAGAATCAGAAAGGGACATTACAGTGTTGTGGAACATTTTAAGATAGTTTCAAATCTTCTCAGGATGCAAAATGAATGAAGCTAAAACAAAAGCAATAAATAGTGGTAAATTATGTACCCACACACAAATTTGTCCAACAATATCCATGAGGACATGATAAAATGAAGTATCTAGGAGTATGGATTACAAACGACTCTGTTGTGGCAGCTAAGGATATGTGGGAAGAGACTAATGAGAAGATAATAGAAAAACTGAGAAACCGGAAGCTTTGTTATATGGATACTAAGATACAAGCAATTAAAATGTTTTTACTCCCTTTGGTCTTATACACAGGTCAGGCATATTTTTATCAACCAGAGGAGATGTGAATAGCAATTAAAAAGAGTTGAAGGATTTTATCTGGGATGAGAAGACAGCAAGGATCAAGTGCGATGAGATGATTCATCCAACAAAACAAGGAGGACTAGGATTACCCAATTTGGGGGGATATTTTAGAGCAACACAGTTAAGGCTCTTATACATAGCACAAGCAGAAAACTATAATTCAAAGTGGAAAGGAATGATAATACAGGGGAAAGCTCAAGAAATAAGAAGATATTGGGATTCTGGATGCAGACTCTTCATAACAACAACAACAACCATACAGAGTATTATATTCATAAAACAGCAGGGAGAATTCTAAGAACTCAACCAGCATGAGAATGGAGAAAAGATTCTGCTGAGAAGGATGATTGTGGTTAGGGATACACATAAGAGGCAAGAGGGGGATGGAATTTATTGGAGAAAACTGGCAAAAAAATCAAGGTATTGGGAGCAAATGACTAGAAAGGGAAAGGTAACAGAATAGGAAGAGGCCAAGAATTTATTTGGACTGCAGGTTAGAGATTGCCTTCCCTATCAATGATTGATATCAGAGTATAGGCAAAGATAAAGAAATAGGGGGGTCCTAAAGAAAGACCTGCACTAGTAGAATTTTTAATAGGATCTAGAACAGAAGCTGCCATTAAAAAAGGAATAATTAGCCAATAAGAATAAATAAGCGGAGCTTAGAAAGGATTGGGAAGAGAGATTGGATAAGCAATTCACAAAGAGACAATGCAGGGTATATGTATATATATATATATATATATATATATATATATATATATATATATCCCAAATAGGTATCAAAGTCTAGAATATTTGGATCTTTTCCTGGAAGTGTTTACATAGGTATTTTTATACTTCAAGTAGACTCCAAAGAATTTTTCCTCAGGTGGATAGCAAATGTTGGAGGTGTGACGGGCAAGAAAGAGGTGGCTGGTAACATACTTTTTGGGAGTGTAATGTGCTGTCAGACTTTAGGGATTCCGTGTGAACCGCTCTGTTAGAGATGATGGGTCAGCAGATTGGATTGACTGGGGAGATGATTTTTTGAGCTATGATACAGAATCAGAATTCCCTAGACATAGTAAAGCCTTGCTGAGTCTAATTATGGTGGCTGCTAAAAAAAGCAATTACTAGAAAATGGAAATCAAGGTCTACACCAACTTTACGAGAAGTAGTGAATATAGTAACTGAGACAAAACAACTGGAACTGGGATCTTTAGAAAAGGAACAGAGGAAACTACATAAGAAAAAAAATGGGAATTGTAGGATCAATACATAGAAGGATGGAATTAAGTTTAAAAGGTGGCAGAACTTAAATGAGTTATGCAAATGTTTAACTGAGAAAGATTGGGTAGATTATAAGTGATGCAAAATGCTTGCAACTAAGTTTGTGTTGGTGTGGTTTGTTTTCATTTATACAAATGCAAAATTGCTTATATAGTAAGTGATGGTTTAACAAAGATATTTCTTGTTTGAAAAGAGGCAGGAATTGAATAATGTATGCAATGTTGCTTAGGTTATATGATATATAGCAATATATGTAAAATATAATGTTTGTTATATTAATACAATTTGATTACTTTTATATGAATGTAAGTTTGCCTATGTCACAAGTAATAACTCAATAAAGGCATTTGAAAGAAAAAAAAAGGAATAATTCTGAATCACATCTCCTGCTTTCGGTCACTGCAGTTTATATGAGTGCATGGATTGTTTTCTGAATCCTAGCCAAGATCTTCACCACTATCTATGCATCAAAATTATTAACCAAACAGGAAACAGCAAACTACAATGTATTTGGTTCCCATCTATGGAGCAGCAAATTAACTCTTGCAGATCTTGGATGCTTTACACCTTTATGTTCCCATAATAATTTTATGTACATTATTTTCTAAACTGAGCACCATATATGCCTGCATGTCATCTTTCTTAACACAGCTAATATGTATGCAATACAGCTGCAAATTCTGGGACTGCCCATCAGTGTTTTGCTTTTGATTTGTATTACTTTTTCTGCATAATTTAACCACAGCAACAACTATGCTGCTACTCATGACATGCTGTTCTAAAAAAAACTCTCTGGAGTTGATAGCATGTAGACAGAGGCTCAGCATGATGATGTCTACAAAGTTATGACACTTTTCTTTCTTTCGTATAATGTGATAATGTTTTGGGGAGAAATTAATCACAAGTAAACATTACCAGTTATGTCACTAATTGTGGCTGAATATGAACAAATGTGGTGCTTATTTGTTGAAATTCCATACATGACAAGACCAAAGTGGGAGAAGTGCTATCTTTAAATGGTCTACCAGAAATCTACCTGCAAGATTGAAACTGTATTCACTGTATGGGGGGTGCAATGGAATGCTTATTTATTTATTTTTGTTAACTAGGTAATGGAACTGAACTTCTTTGGCCACAATCCAGGCCATAAAGACAAGGGCAAAAGCAATGTATATGGACTATTTATAGCTGCCAATCAACTAGCATGTTTCTGGAAGAAAATGAAATACTTGGGGAAACAAAACAAACACAGAACAAAAACTCTATGAGGACAGTCATAACTGAATCAGTTATCCTGCAGCTGTGAAAAAACAACACTAATCATTGTGTCACACAATGTGAATGAACACAAGTCTACCAACCAAATGGGAGATACTAGGGAAGAAGCTATGTACAAACGCAGGTTTTGCAATGTTCTGACTTACTGTTCAGTTTTATTTTTTTTCCTAGGACTATCTGCATCATTGCTTATTTAATTATCTTCCTTTCTTACACTGAAAATGACTATGTCTATGCTGTTTAAATTGCTGATTTAGACTGCTGTTGTCTTTCTTGCATATTCCTACTCTAAGAAACTTGTACTTATGGGGATTATGGCACAGTTAGCTTTCCCTTATCAAAATATTCCATGAAAGGAATAAATACTTAAATAACAGACATACAAAACTAGTTGCCCATCAGTCATACCCTCTTACCCAGTGACACCTTTTCTTCATCTTATTCTCTTTACTGCATCTTTGTAAAAAAAAAAAAGGAGGAAAAAAGAAAAAAAAAGGTCTCTTTTGGTCGAGTTTTTAATCATGAGCGTAAGCAGCTGAATTCAGACAGAACTGTAATGCTGCAAAAAATAAATATTAAATAAATAAAAAGACAGGTAGGCATAAGGATGACAATCTGAGGTATTTATTTCTTATTTGTTAACCGGGTAAGTGAACTGGATCAATGCCATTTTTCAGGCACATCCTGGACGTCTTGAGCAATGACAATACAAATAAAGACAGGATTATATTCACAGAAAACATCAAATGAAATAAAAATGCTTCACTGAAGACTATACAGAAGCATGCAATTGCAAAATGTCATATAAAGCAATTAACCCGATGTCCGCTATATATTAAACTAAATAAATTGGATACATATGTATATTATATATACATATTATATTGTGTTTTTATTATATTAAAAAACAAGAAGCTGCCACAGTTTCTTCAATTGTGCCAAGTTATGCTAATTTGCTGATGGGGCATTCTCAAGGGTTTTATATTTATTCACATAGTTTTGTTTTCATAATAATATTTAGTATTGACATACAAATTATTTGATCTTAATTTGTAAAGGAGACATGCAATAATTTTATGAATTTTTGACAGAAATTAAAAATAATAATTATGGTACTGATTTGCTTATGTCATTAAAAATAAAAAGATTTCTAGAAATCCATGCTAAGTTACATAAAAACCAGATGGCAGATAATATTTTTATATGGACTGAACTACCATCAAACACATACTCTAGAATCACTTAATTTTGGAGAAATTATAAGGGCCTGTATGCAAGCACTATATGGAACTTATTTCTTTTTATCTAATAGTTATAATAGAGAGATAATGGCAGTTGCACATTTTCAGGCATGTCAGTGGCAAAGGCAAAAACTGTTATGTGAAATGGAATATAGCAATTTAATAGGATTAAAAGACATGCATTTTCCTAACAGAAGACATCTTGATTTACAAAAAAAAAGCAGTTTTCTTTGGTTATTGTTAATGTGGTTAAAGACTATATCACATTTTACGGTTAGACAATTTATTTTATAATGCATCCAGTTTAAGCATCTCTTACAGGAGAGGCAGAAGCATTAAAACACTACTTAGAAAGTAATAGGAATTTGAATTTACCACAGGGCACAAGTCCCTTTAGTAACTACAGTATATGTATAAATTTGTATTTAATAAAATAACTTTTATTAATAGCATTAGAGAGTACAACTTATGCAATACATTTACTTTGTATATGTAGTAACACATAAGTGTAGTAAAGGGGTCTATATCATATGAGCGAATCGCACAAATTGCGAACACTCATAATATCGACCGTACCTCGAACTTCCTATTGTGGGGGGCTGCCCCCCGCTAAATATATATTCCAACTCCGAGATCGTACTACAGTGAGGAAAGGGCAAGTACCCCATTCTTCACTGTACCGCAATCTCAGAAAAAGCACTTTGAGGTCTGGTACGTTAGATGTATTGTGCGATTCGCTCATATTATATTGACCCATAGTAAAGCATCATTGTAAAATAAGAGTACAAAATTAGAATTCGGGAGCATATAAATGACATAAAAATAAGCAATACCAGAATACTACAGAAAAACATGTACATAAAAAGCATGAGGCAATATATTTTAAAACTTTCATTTTATATCATGTTAATTTAAAAGACAGCGACTAATTTGATTTGAATAATCCATGTTAAAAAACACGGCAGAATTAGTTCTTCATATGGTATTTTAAGTCACTCCACAATGACTGAATGTAGAATTATATGAAAAATATTAATGTTACAGTATTTGATTACTTAATCAATTAACCATTTTTTGGGGGGTGCACTTAACCATTGGCAGTTTAATGGCTTTGAAATCTTCTAAAGGCATAAGGTGCCGAACTGCTAGATATTAGTGAACTCAAGTTTAAATGTTTTGATTTAATTATGTGGAGAAATTTTTGGTTTATTGATTTGTTTTTTTCATTGTGAATACAATCATTCTTAATTACACTACTTCATCTTCAAAAATTAATTTGCTTTTGAAATAAAAATAAACATGTTACTTCCTACCATGGATGTGACATTTTCCAAGGAGACTCTGTGAAACCAAAAACCTCCCAAACACATATTAAAAGTCTGAATAAAAATGCAAACAAGCCAAATACAGTGGAGCTTATACAACTTTGTGTATTTCCATTGTTATCGAAATCACACTCAAAAAAGCAAATCTGATCATGTTAAAATAAATTTTTGAGCAGAAGAATGGACTCCTTACTGCTATTTGAATATCCAGCCAAGAAGGTGCTATAGAATCTGAAGGAAGGAAGCAACGAGGCTATAGAATCTGGAGGAAGGAAGCAACGATGCGATATATTAAACTGTTTAACAACTGCGCAAAATGTTAAGCAACTTTTTAAATTCCCATTCTATTGTACAAGAGAAACTTCCCATTCCAGTCATTCATTTTTTTAACAGGAAGCAGTCCACTGAAAAAATATTTACCAAAGAGGTAAGTCTGGAAGTAAAGACAGCGGCAGCAGTCTTTAAGAACATCCACTGACAGCCAGCACCATTATCTGTTGCAGCCGACCGCCTCTCAACATAATGGCATCAAATTTCTTTTGTTAGAAACTTATACACTATATTAAAGTGAACATCTGGGTATGAGAGATAGTGTCGATGGGATACACTGTTTTGCTGTAGCACAAATTCCAGGTTCCACAACAAATCCATGTGGCATTTCCATTTGTTACTAAGCGTTAAAGAATGGGCAGACATTCTGATTGGAGAACAAATGTTCTCCAGCAGAGTGTTAATGCACAGATAATGCCTGCTGAAAAATAAGTCCACCACTTCACAGCAGCATATTTAGGCACCATGAAGCTTAGACAGTAAGAAAGTGAACGGCCACCAGTAGTGTACACTCCCTAAGCAGTGCTTTTGCTGTTTAGCGAGCATATAACTAAAACAAATATTAAAAAAAATAAAGTGTGTCTGTTTATGTTTGTATGTGTAAGTGTATGCATGCATGAAAGTAAGAGTGAGACTGATTAAGCCATTATTTTACACTTGCTAAGCAGTGGTTTTGCTGTTTTAGCAAGTGTAAAATGAAAGTAACAGATTATTTAGAAAAACAGAAATTTGTGTGTGTATATGTGTGTTTATTCGTGAGTGTACGCGTACTTGGAATGTATGAAACTGGAAGTGTATGTGAATGGGGTTGGGTATGTTTATGTGACGCGGGGATTGTGGGATCAAGCAGTGCACGCAACAGTTAGTAGGTGTGCATAACTTTCAACCTCTTATCTCAAGACAGTTGGATAAAGCCTAACATAAATGGGGAAATGCTCTAAAATAGGGACAGATTTTAAATAATGCACTTATAACCTTAGAAAGTTGCTACAATAACATTTGTTTTAGCACACATTTTCTGAAGGAAACTAAGTCTGAAACTCAAGTGTATGTCATTATTTAATTACTTCAACCCCCAATGATTTGCCAGAAAACCACAAATTTTCTGAGGTAAAGACCCAAAATAAAAATTAGGTAAACATCTGGACATTCTTTGAAAATCTGGACAGTTGACAGATATGAAAGCAAGAAACTTTTAATGGCTGGCGTTATTAAGTTTAAGCATGTATTTTTAAAGCTACACTGTTTCTAAATGTTTGTGTGTGTGTGTGTGTGTGTGTGTGTGTGTGTGTGTGCGTGTGTGTGTGTAAACATTAAATAATTACCAAACATATTTTGATATAAAATACTTTCTCCAACAACATTTACATACCCTACATTAAGTTTGAAGCATTAGTCAGAGGTACTATTTTACAGCATATATATATATAATTTATTAAAAAAAAAAATACAACTAGCTAATTCTCTAAGCACCCCTTCAGGGTGTGCGTTACTGTGTAAATAATGTCTTTCCAAGGATGTGGGGACCCTTTGCCTGCAGCATCAGGTCTCATAACACCCGAGTGTGCGTTATTTACACAGTAACACACATCTGTTGGGCTTACTGCTTGCTACAACTGTTCTGGCTGGGTTATACAGCTGCATCTGTGGGCAGTCTTGATAGCTTGACTTTAACTGATTGTCTCCCTCTCTAGCAAGTTTGCTATATTTAGCAGAGTTACATCCACTCAAGGTCTTTTGTTAAAGACTCTGAGGGGTGTGAGATACAAGGTTTTCATCACAAGGGAAGAAAAAAAGTTTTTTTTATTTAAATTTTGTTTAAATATTTTAATATTTTAAGTTGCACTTATAGTGACCAGTATGGTGATACGTTTTTGTCCATTTATCTGTTTGCATTTTTTTGTTTGTTCTGAGACTTCAGTCTTGTAGCTTCCTTTGTAGTTGTGTGAAGACTGTGTATTACTGGAAGATTATAGCATTGTTTATACATTATAGCTCTATTTGCATAAACAAAATTATAAGTAAAAGGCTGCTTTTTTTTTTAAACTCAGTCCGGGCAACTTTGTAGCTTGCTTCACAGTTCTGGCAGGACTGTGACTTACTATCAGATTTGAGTTTCATTCAGTCATTTATTACAGCATTGTTGGTAAATTTCTGTATGGTCCTGTGTCTGTGGTAGGATTGCAGTAGTAGCAGTATTGTGAATTCTGCTTCAGGATTTGTGCTTCAGCATTTTTTAAAGCTGTATATAACTGCTTAAAGTTGCATTAGTGTCTTTCTGTTTACTTTGCTATTGTTTTGCCCCTGTTCTTTGAGTCTGCCCCACCTCCCACTGAGGCATTACACTACAGGTTTCTGAAATTTTAACCACAGGACTTGCGCTCTAGTTTGAATTTCTTTCTCAGGCCTCCCACCCTTTTCTTGTAGTCGTTTTAAAAGATTGTGCGTATATCTGGCTTCCTCATCTTATGATAATCTGACTTCCAAAGTCCCATAGCTGTTGTCGGTTGTGTAACTTAAGTACTTTCCCATACATTGTTATCCCTATATTCATAATACTAAGTGCCCACCCAGCAAACCTGTATTGTACTTCAGTAAACCTCCCTTACTACAAATTGTCTCCTGCTCATTTTCCCCAGAGCTCCCACCTGCTTCATGCCCTTGCCATACTCAGAGGGGGTCCTGAGTTAATCCTGCTCCATCCTTAGCAGATAAAAGATTTACTTTATTGTTCTGCACTTCAGTTAACTGTTTGGAGTGCCATTATTTTATGATTTTACATTTAAATCATGATAAATGTCCCCAATATCTGAAATTGCCTTTTCAAGGTAGTTTAAGTTTTCTTGTAGCATTACACTTGCATGCAGTCTTTCTTGGTGTTACTGCATCAAGAGGTTATCAGTGCTCTGTACAAACACAAACACCCAGAAAGTAAACTTTTTCTATAAAACTTCCCTTAGAACTGAAACCTGTAACTTACTGTGGCTAAAACAAAGCCATCGTGCAGAGATAAACTTGGTGCAGCTCATCTGCACATTAAGCAGCACTACTGTCAAGTCTTAGCACAATCTAACCTAGTACAGTAGAAACCCCCCAGAGACCACACAAGGAGACCTCTGTATAACCTAGTACACAACGTATAGTAGCCTACCCAAATACAGGTCCGGACAACATGGTTATGCAATTTCCAAATGTCATCTTAGCCAGCTTGGTAGACATGGACATCCTGAGACAATGTAGCAATTGTCTCATATTCACAGACAACCACTTAAACCTTAAAAAACAAACACAGTATGCAAAAGATGCACATACACAATTTCATTGGAGGAAATATCTTGCATACAAACAAGGTTATTAAGAACACACACATTACATCCACCACACACAAAGACCAACCTATGCTGAGGCACTAAAAATAAATCTTCCCAAACCTCAAAGACCTTCTAAGTCTATAAACGGTAATGCCTATTCTCAGCAATCTGTAAAGCATTCATCAAAAGCAAGACCAAACACCACATCCAGTGCAGCCCCAACAGCTAAGCCCATAAGGCAAGCAAACACATTACCCAGGACTCTTGTCATAAGGGACTCCATTGTACGACACAAATGACCCACTCACCAGACTGAACAAGGTGAAGATAAATGAAAGTTATGTGCTCATCACAACAATAGATCTGCATAGTCTTCTTTTCTTCTGTTTGGTACTCAGATTTTTCAGATCCAACCTCCGCACCTTGTGCCAAAACTTTGGATCTGATTCTGAGAGCTCTGACTCCCACCCACCCACAATTTTGCTGTCCTGTCTGAACTACCTCAGACTGAGTTTGCTAACTGACCATAAAAAGTTACGAGTATATCTATACAAAGATATATATATCCATTTACAGAAAAGGACAAATAAAAAAGGCATAAACACCAAAAAATGTAGCGATAAAAAAGGTCAGACAGTCCACATGACATCTGGCCACTCACTAAAAGTGGAATTATAATTTTGGTAGGGGGAAGGTGAGAGGGGAGTTGAAGACAACATGGATCTATTGTTATGGTGAGTACATAACTTTCGTATCTGTTGTTTTTTTTTTTCACCTGATTCAACATGTGGGACAGATTCCCAGGCTACCCAAAGGGTATGTGGGTGGTCTCAAGGAAGGATATTTCTGAGAATGGCAGAACCTGGACTGTACATCTAATTTATAGTGAGATACAAATATATGGGGTGAGGACCAAGTTGCTGCTGCATATATTTCACTTACAAATACTTGCCTGTAGAGTTTGCATTGCTCTTGTAGAATGCCCTTTAGGCTTTGATTGTAGTGGCATGCCTAGAGAATGATAGCCAATGAAAATGCAATTAGCTAACCATTTCAAAAGTGTAACTTTAGAAACCGACTGACCTAACTTTTTCTTGGAGAAGGATATGAAAAAGTGGTCTGACTTTCTGAAAGTCTTGGTACGGTGGAGGTCAAACCTGAGATGTTTGTGCACATCTAATATATGCAATATATGTTCCCCTTTATTTGGGAAATTGGTAAAGAAAACTGGCAAATCAATCTGTTGATTTAAACTGGATTCAGAAGCTACTTTTAGAAGAAAGGAAGGTTTTGTTTGTAACAACACTATGTTTATGGAAGACCAGGAAGGGAACCTTTCATTAAAGTACCTGATGTTCTGATACTCGTTTGGCAGAAGTAATGGCAACTGAAAATACAGTATTCCAGGACAGAAATTTCATATTTGTGGATGCTGTAAGTTCAAAGGGTTTCTGAGTTAAAGGCTGTAACAAAATGTTGATATCCCAGGGAGGAACTGGATCACAAACCGGAGGCCTTAATAAGAAGGTACTCTTTAAAAATGCAATGGAAATGTTGTTGAATCCCAGGTGGAAGTTTGAAATGGATGCCAGTTGATCTTAAGTGACCCAGACAAGAAGAGTTCCAAAAGAAATTCTAGGACTTCTGATGTGGTGTTGAGAATGGGCCTAGAGCATTAACGGACACCAAGATGGAAAAACATTTCCATTTGCTCTTGCAAGTCTTTTTTGTAGGGCTCCTTTGAAAGGACAATATGACTCATACCACTGAGGAATAAAGTCTTGACATTTCTGGCAATTGTTAGAACTGGAGAAACAATGTGGTTAATTTTAGGGTCTGTAGGTCCGGTCCAGGCAACCCGGAGGGGTGTGTGAGGAGATCTGGGAAGGGATTCAGAACCCATGGTGGGTAAACTAAGTGAGGCCAAAGGAACCATGCCTGTCAAGGCCAGAAAGGGGCAATGAGGACTACTTTGGTGTTGATCTCCATTGCTTTCTGGATGAATTTGGGGATAAGGGGAATGGTGGGAAAGGCGTAAAGGAGACCTGGGGGCCAAAGATGGACTACAGCATCTCTCAGTGACTGACCCTGTGGAGGGATAAGGGCAAAGTAACTTCTGTATTTGTTGTCTAGGTGATAAGCAAAGAGGTTGCAGCAGGGTTAGCCCCAGTGGCTGAGGATTTTTGGTGCCACTGATATGTTGAGAGACTACTGGTGAGGCAGTAATATCACTCTGTTCAGCTTGTCCTCTAGGATATTTTAAGTGCCAGGTATATGCATTGCTCCTAGAAAGCATTTCCAATACACTGCCCAATGCCAGACTCCCAAGGCTTCTCGGTAAAGAGGGCATCATCTGGTTCCACTTTGTTTGCTGATGTACCAAACTACTGACATGCTGTCAGAATGTATGGCAATCACATCCTTGGGTACATGCTCCCGAAGTGCACTCAATGTAAGGAAGACCTCTCTTAGCTACAAGACACTGATGTGGAGGTTGGCATCTAATGGTGACGATGCTCCTTGGACTGCTCTCCTGTTCTTCTTTAGAAATGTCCACCAACTAAGAAGGGAGGTAGCCATGGTCAGTGTGGCTTTGGGTTTCAGACGAGAGAAGTATCTGCCCAGAGTGACTGAGCTGGACAAATTCCATCACTGGATATGGTTCTTGCAAATCTGCGAGAGACAAATTTTATAGTGAAGAGGGGTGAATTCTCTGATACCACTGCACAGCTAATCCACTGTAGAACTCTCAACTGATATCTGGATAAGGGGACCATCACTATGGAAGAAGCCATCAACCTAGAAGTCTTGATATCAATTGAGCTTGGGGTGTGGATTATTTATGATCTGAAGAGCAACTGATCTGATTGATCTGATCCTTGTTGAGGGTGGCTTTACTTTTTGACATACAGTGTCTATCTGGCAGCCTATGAATTCTATTTACTGAGCAAGCTGTAATTTGCTCTTCTTTATGTTGATGGAATTTTGTCTGTTTCAAGAACTGATTTACTTTGCTGAGATCAAAAACTGGTCTCAGGTCCTCATTCTAAAAAAGCAATTGTATAACATCTGTAAATGATCGTTTGCACAGATGGAGCAAGAAGCATGAAGGTGCAAAGGTCCCATGCAATATACACACAGTGTGTGTGGGTCTTGGGGGGCTACTTTATGCCCACAGGAACAGTGCTTTTTGAAGTCTGAGGACATGAAGAGTAATTAAACTTACTAGAAAAGTGCAACTACTATACAAAAAAACTCTAATCTAAATCAATGGTAATTCTATTAACACTAACTTATGCAAACACAACACACGCAGAAGAAAAACTGCAAAAATGTATTAGAAAACACCCTATCTCTAAAGACTACTCTAAATACACTGCAAATCCTAACTTATTAACTATTTTTAACAAAGGAGGAAGAAAAAGGCATTCACTTATGAATTAAAAGAGAGCTCTCGGTCCACGTGTCTGGCTTTTAAAGGCAGCAAACAAGAGCTGAGGTAGTTCAGGCAGGACAGGGGAATTGTGGGTCGAGCAGGAGTCAGAGCTCTCAGATCCAAATCTTTGGCAAGAGGCGCTGACGTCAGATCCGGATGGATCTGACTACTCACCTGTTGAATCAGACAAAAAAAAAAAGACATCAGAAACGGTTAGCTGCTTATCTGGGCCAGGATCTGCCAAGTTACAAATCAAGTCACTACACCACAGGTACCAGTATGACTCTATCATAGTCCATATGGGAGTTAACCTGAGATGTACTTCCCTAAACTGTATGAAGACAGACATTGTTGATCTCTCTGAATGTGTCTTGGGCACATATGTGCCTTGCACTGAGCAGCATTCTACCTTCACCAAGGATGAAGGCACAGTATGAACAAAAAAATGATTAATTTCAATGACTGGCTTAGCTTCTGGAGTCTTTCCAGGGGGAATTCAATATTTGTCAGTATGGGAGGGCATAGTTAACAGACACCGTTGTTTTGTAAAGGATGGTCTCAACACACGTGTCCCCTAAGCTTCTGAACATTGGCTAAAACTTTATTCACCCCTCTTACATCCTTTTTCGGAAGTGCCAAATTGACAAACCTACTGACACAGCAAATAAAACCCAAAGGAACCTAAAGGTGTTAAGAGTTCAATGCTAGGAGCCTAAACAAGACACTCCACACCCTACAAGCTCTCCTCAGTCTGCAGAATACAGACATCCATGCTGTTACAGAGCCATAGTTTAAATTTGCAGAATATACTCTGGCAGTGCAGTGTTTCAGTTACTTCCATACATTTAGACCATCAGCTGAGGAGTTTCAATAACTAAATATATATAAGCAACAAGCATTAACTCTACATTGGTTAAACAGGGCAATGCCCTGGAATTCATCCACATGCAACTTACCACAGACAATGCCCCATACCATATCTTAGCAAGCTACAGGTTGCCCTCTATACCCCTAGAATCCCACAGCTTGTACCTAGACATACTAATGACACTCACCATGAAACCAAAGACTCTTTTCATGACAGATTTTGACTACCCCTCTATAGTCAGAGAAACATATACTGTCTCATACTCAAAGGCACAGTTTCTAGACTTTATTAACACAAGCATCCTTGACAAGATAGTACACACACCTACCAGAGGATAGGGCATACTAGACCTAGTACTCATATGGGAGAGCTCTGCAACCCTCCCCCTTGTCATGTCCTCACCGGTGAGGTTGAATCACAAAGCTGCCTCCTTCAAAATTAAAATCAACTCACTAACCTTAGCAATCCCTGTTAACAGTCAGGAACTGTTCCAAAGCAAATTACACCCTATTAAGCAATAGTTAATCAAAATTCATCGCTCCTCCCAACCCAGAGTTTACAGCAACCTATGCAGAATTATTCTCACAGACTCTGTACAAACATGTAAACGGCTGTATAGAGGCTGCTGTATCTACTAGAAGCAAGCCCAAAACAAACTCTAAAAACAAACTACACTGGTGGAATCCTAACCTTAACAGGGTCAACAAGAAAAAAGTCATGGTTAAAATCAGGAAGAGCAACTCCTATAATGATAGGAGCTCTCTAATTAAAATAAGCAGGAACCTAAGAAGACCAAGTCTAACAGGGACAATTACGAGGTCAAGATAGACTCACAGGCTACAGATAACCACAAGGCCTTTACAGCTATGTCCAAAACCTCAAAGGAAGCACACATTAGTGTGCCGAACTGGTGGTCAGGGGTGCCACCTTCACTCAGCAGAGTGATAGCGAACTTGATGCCTGACAAATTCAGCTCAAACTTCACCCCCAACTCCTCCCCTGCCTCCCTCCATGAAATATCTTATTAGTATAACCTCCCCAGTTATTAACAGGGAGCAGGTCCTGGCAGTGCTCACTAAGGCCAAAAACACAGCCTCAATGGTTCTCAACAATATCCCGGGATGCCTCCTAAATAGCGGGAAACATGACCTATCAGGACCACTTGAGTCACTTTTCAACTATAGCCTCAAAACAATTTTTTACCATGACTGCAAAGGTTATCCCACACTTCACAAGGATGGACCATCAACTGACCCCAGAAACTGCAGACCTATTAGTCTGACTAGCAAACCTCTCAGTCTCTCAGTGCAAGAAATCTGGACAAAGCCAGAAAGAATGGGGAGACAAAGGCCCAAACATTGGGACAAAATTTAAATATTGCTCCTATAAACTTAGAAAGTTGCTAGAATAACAGGTTATGCATTATTATGTATTTTCTGAAGAGTATAAAGTCTGAAACTCAAATGTCTCATTTTTTAGTGACTTCAATCTTCAATGATTTGCCAGAAAACAACAACTTTTATGAGGAACAGACAAAAAATATGAGTCAAAAATCTGGACAACATCTGTACAGGTGAGAGGTATGATGACTAGTCTAACATGCAACACCATGGAATGAATTATCATGGAAATGATCAACAAAGACATAAGCAACCTTCAGACACTGTACCCAACCCAGTTTGGCTTTGTTAATGAAAGACCATGCCTACTAAACCTACTGGACATCTTTGAGAAGGTGACTAAGGCACTGGATGTGGGAAAAATGATGCATACAACCTACCTGGTCCTGGCTAAGGCATTTGATACAATACCCCATGCAGACGCAGGTATAGTTGACAAAATTATCAAACTAGGCATAAACCCCTACATAACTCACTGCATTGCCATCTGGTTCACAGACAGGACCCAGGAAGTAAGGGCTGGTGATATCACTGCCACTAAGAGACAAGGTCACCAGTGAGTTACCTCAGGGCTCCATGCTGGGGAAAGACTAATGTCAAAGGCCCTTGGCTGACCAAGTTCACACAACTGCAAATTGGCAGCTATCACAGACTTCCCCTCCATGACACAAAAATGTTTCAAGTGGGTCTAACACAGAGAAATGCCTGGTGCCAAAGTCATGGACTAAAAACTCAATGTCAAGAAATGCTTTACACTGCCTTTTGGGAAAACTGTCACTCATGCAAATTGCTCCATCAATAAGACACCCCTAAGAGTTGACACAGTAGTCAGGGATCTGCAAACACATGTAGACAGTAATCTGGCCTTTGGCCAACATGTTACCAAGGTGTTGCCAATCTTATAAAGAAGGGCATGGCATCCAGGCCCAAAGATGTCATACTGCCACTTTATTTGACCCTTTTCAGCCCCATCAAGTATAATGCCTCATTCGGCATATACCTGACCAAACATGTGCAACAGATGGAATGCCCGCAAAGGTTTCTTACCAGGACAATCAAGGGTATAAACACATTGTCCTATATGGATCACCTTAAAGCCCTGTCTTTATACTCTGTCTCCTACCAGTTGCTGAGAGGTGATCTATGCCTGGACTACAAGGCATCCTCAGATCCAACTCTGATGGAACTTTAGCACATCTGCAAAAGGAACAGCATCAGAACCAGCAGATTCAAGGATTTAAATTTAAATAAGACATGTTGGCGAGACAGATACATGTTTCAGAGGATCCCGTGCTCTGGAACAGTCTCTCTATTCATATGAAGCAGAGTTCGTCCCTATTTAAGTGTAACCTTGACCAGTTGATGGGAAATTGAAAATTCACCCCCCGATCTGGCTACTATGTTTCTGACTGACAGAGGCAGACAGTAATGCCCAAACTAAAATACGCCCCCCCATAACCACTAGAAACTCCCAACTAACATACCCCCTCCTAATAAATGATCATGATACATACGGACACTACCACTGGGTTGGAATGCACAGCTAGGCTTATAAAGGCCCTGATGGTTGTTAGCGTCATATACAACTATGATGCAATGCTGTGCAGATACATCAGTACACTTTAATAAAGAATACCGGACTATCAGTGTTTCTCTGCACCTGTCAAAACTAGTACAGCTGCAGTGTACTTCAACAGCTGCTGTACCATTTTGGACATGCTGCAGACTGGCGGAGCTGCTTTCACGCAGAAAAATACACACTACATGATCTGTTTTGGGTGACTGTAATTTCTCTGCTTTTTTCTGTTAATTCTGTTTGTAAGGAGGGTTGCTGCCCCTTAACCTCTCAAAACTCTAAATAATTGAAAACATGTTAGGTCAACAAATCATAAATAAAAATAGAAATGGTGTGCTCTAAGAATGGGTATGTATGAAGCTAAGAATATCTTTCAATGACAGAGGCAGGACTTGTTGCTCTAAAGGAGGTGCCCAACCAATCATACCTAACTTAATCACACCGGGCTGAAAACCCTGATAGCCCCAACAACTATGGTTGTAGAAGTATATGTTTCTTTTCCATACATAAGCAGTGATCGAGTTGTCCTTATCACTGTCAGTGTCAATGTAGCAGTCTTTTTAGACTTCCTTTAGCACTAATAAGTCAATAAAAGCTGACTTAAATTATTTTATTACAGGAATTTACACTACTTTAGGACCCAGGAAATTCTGGTTCCTGTCACAGTGACTTAATTGTATTATTACATCATGAAAGGCAGAAATAACAGGGAATATCACCAACAGTTCATGAAAATGGGTTATTTACTTCAACAAGTTTTTACATTTTGATTTATTGTTGTTATGAAGACATGAATTTAACAGGTTATGACGTACAGATAAAGTATGTGCTAGATCTATGTATAAATTGTAAAGTTTTGACTTTTTTGGCAGGTCAATTAATAAAGAGAAAAAAGAAGGCTTGCCAAATGTTTAAGAGCCTCAGGCTTCAATAGGCTATCATATGTTTCATTAGTGAAGAACAACTAACTCTCTTTAATACCCCAAGCTGTCAATTTGTAATGGTCCTTCATCGACTGAATGTTTCTCCAAACATCCCTTGGGAAGAACCAGAAGAGAAAGACTCTTCACCCTCAGTGTGCATGTCTTGTTTTCAGGGTGAAGACACAAGGCATCTGGTCACCATGAGTTAAAATATTTCCATTTTTTTTTCCCAGAATTAGAAGATGGATAATGAAGTAGATGGTGAATTTTCCTTTTCCTGGTAATCAGTAATGAGGACAGCTTAAGAGGGACTTTGGGAGGTTTAAGTTTCCTGTTCTGACATTAAAGTACTCCTCAACATAATTACATCACTCACCCTGTGTGGAATGGGTAATGTGTACCTATAGCGTGGCTTGGCGAGATAGATCTGCACTTCAGAAGTGGAGCTCAGGTGTCTGTGTACTGTAAGTGTTCACAAAAAAACAGTAGGGAAATTGAATTCTCAAAGAGGCTGAAAATTAGCTTAAGATGTCAACAGCACCTCATACAATGTCTGACCCATGACAGGTCCTGCACCAGACACTTGAGGAGTAATGTTTGTGTGACAGATGCTAACTTCAGTTTCACTCTACATCTTGTAACGTCACAAACCACTCTGTTTAATTTAGCTGCCTCCTCTTCTGCAACATCTTATACTTGCAGTGGGGCACCTAGGAGAAGGAGATCCACAACAGACGTCAATCTTCAGAAACTGAACCAAATACTGGTCTTCACTTAGAGGTGAAGCAAATCTCAGTGAGTAATTTCAGGCAAATGGCTCTCAGCCAGTGACACCTGCCTGAGTTGAAGTTAATGTCGGCTCCACAGATTCAACTTGTTTTAAAAGAAGACTCCTTCTGTTTTTTGTCCACAGATTCAGATTTTGTTGCGTAAATGAGCTATTTAGGAGTACAAGCAGAAGGTGCAGGAGCAGAAGAGGAGGTAGAGCCTTATGATTTTTGCATAGAAACTACTGCTGGATGGGATGCCACTCTATGTGAGGACATGCAGCACACACACTTATGGACAATTTAAGGGACAGCCAATTCACCTATGTCCTATCGTTGAGATGTGTGAGGAAACCACAGCATTCAGCAAACAACTCACACACACACACACACACACACACACACACACACACACACACACACACACACACACACACACACACACGGATGATATGCAGACTCTGCAGAGAAAGCACATTGGATGGCAATCAAACCAGAGAGTCAATGACTGTGGCATCAACAATAACCACTGCAGCAACTAATGTTTTCTTGTTAAATTAAGTACAGAGTTCACAACTCACACTACTACAGTCCTCTTTTAAACAAAACAAGCATTCAAGATGGTAATCTCTGGGAGAAGTATAGTGCTTTCTGTACGTTTATAATGAGGATGTCAAAACATCATTTATAACAACACATATTCCATACATTAAATCTCTTTACACATAAGAGATGAAAAGGTTTGGGTACTAATCACTGTCCAGCTTGAAGGTCATAACAAGGACTGATGACCTAGTAAAAAAAAGCAGTGCAACCACTGACATCAGGTGGAAAAGAATACCTGATGAGGGTGCACTCTTCACAATTACGTACTGCCAGGCTCAAGTCCTGAGACTCCACAAACTCACACAGACAGAGATTTCCTACTGCTGCTAAACAGATCATGCTGTGTACAGATGTAAACCTGGCTGCTATAATCTTTAACAGAATTATATTCCTGCAGCATCATTCCTTGAAATGAACACCTGTTTAAAATCCGTCTAAATAATTTGTTAACCTTAGTTTTAATTTACCAGTCTGTAACTGCAGTGGAGATTCTTGAGTATGTGCTGCACTTTCTACTCAACACCTTACTTGTTGGTCACTATGTCCAAACTAGACATCAGAAGCACAGACACTGCAAGATCACTGTTACATATATTTACACAAAACAAAGCTTTATATAACTTTTCAGTCAGTACTTAATGACTGTTGAAATTCCATTTTTTTTTGTCTGGGCCAATTCGCCAAAAGTTAACTGATGATCTGTTTGTGTCACACAATCCGTTTCTAAAGATAAACTGTATTTCTGTTCTGTGATGCAATAATAACTGGAAAGAAAGCATAACCACAGTTAGGGCAAAAGGGCCCCCCCACTGCTCCACAGAAAGCAGTTTAGCTTACTTATTTCTCACAGCCCTTCAAATGAGGTCTGGCGGTTAAAAGTTCCAGCAGTACACTTCAAAAAGAAGCAGCAATTGACACCTAAATTTGTTACACACATTAGGTCATCAGTAACAACAGAAGCACCCACAAAATGCAAATGTACTTATTTTCAATACAGAAGTTGCTACTGCTGTCCATGCATGGATATGTACAGCTATACTGTTATTCTGGGGCTGATCAGCTGAGCCAAGCAACGGTGCAACCAAATATGTTCAATGGCCTGTTACAGTAACTGATGTGATTTCCTGGAGCCCCAACAAGGAAAACTAAGTCTCCTAAGAACAGCACTACACCTGCTGAAAAAACTTTATAAAATGAAACTGTACTATTTCAACTGAGCATTAATGCTCACAGATTTCCATCTCCATGCACACAAGCACATATAAGTAGTCTCTCTGAATTTCATACTTTCAAGGAGAAAAAAGAACTTACAAAGTACTCCTATCTCAGGACAAATATAAAGCATGACATACATTTCTTGGTACAGGCAGGCAGTGCGAAAATTACACATAGAAGGCATGCTTACATAAAGAGCAGTGCTAAAAACAGCAATATATACAGTACCTCTATTCATCAGTGCTTTGGTGAGCTGTAGACTGAGACTCATCCTCAGTGGGTGAGTTTTCTGCTGTGTCTCTAAATAAGGCAAAGTCGTGAAGAAGAGAGTCAAGAGGAAACATTAGTGAAACGAAAGGAAACAGACAAAGATGTTAAAGAATGAGGTACCTTAGTAGTGCAGTGAGGAAAGTGTTAAAAATGGACAGTGACTTGACATTGAAAGGGTTAGTGTTACATATAAGCAGCCAGGCAAACATGCAAAATATGCCATCATACAAGAAAGTGACATTTATACACTAACTTACATTCCAAACATAATTCAGAAAAAGACTGCTCAGTATTTAGAACTAATTAAGGCCACCTTGCCCCATACACATCTGTTCTTCAGTGACAATTCTAACATGTTCTCTCTCATAACGAGCAACACAGTCATAAAGCTAGCATTTAAAAAAAATAAAATAAAATAAAAAACACCAGCACTGACATATCACATGCCAAGTGATTATAGTGCTGTTGATACTGCAGGTTCAGCTCTTTCCAGCAAAAGGAACAGCTATATACCGCTTGAAGATCAACTCTCCTGGCCACTCAATTGATTAGAACAATTAGTTCAGAGTTATAATAATTTTATTATACACTTAAAGAAAAGGTTAATCTAACATCACTTTACACAGCTGACTAAGTCGACCCACTTTCTAATTATCTTAGCATTTTGAAAGTTTGGACTTTTAAGAAGGTGTTTAGTAAAGAGAGATCCAGTATGGGTCTTTACTGCTCTTCCTTCATTCTCCTGGCACTAGGAAAAGTTGGCAGCAAACTCCTTTCCCACAAATTATTCTGGCACTGGCTCTACTGTGCCTTGTGCCTGGAGTTTCTGTAAAATAGATGGGAGCAGATGAATCTGTGTGGAGGTGGAGGCATGCTATTTACAGCGGTAATCTGTAAACAAGACATGGCATAACCATTTTTATGACAGACAGCACCCATTTTTCTGTGGTAATCTTTTCCCAAGTAGAGAAATATTGGGTCAGCCTTTTTAAGAGGGGCAGGGATCCAGGGGAAAAGGAAGTTGCAGATAGTCACAGAGATATGTCCCCAAAGGGAGGTCTCCAGATGACGCACCCCTCTGTGATTTATCTGGGAATCTCTTTCTATGTGCCTTCCTGTGCTTCTTGCTAGGCCTAAGGTCCCTGTCTAACAAAACAGATCACTATGGTTGGGTAATCCCTCTGGTACATAGGTACAGAGGTTAACAGAAGCTATCTGCAGTCCTTCATGGTTTTACACTGCTCTTGAAGTGTTTTAAAAAGGTTGGCAGCTTGGGGACCAAACAAGAGGTCCTTGTCTAAAGGGGAATCCACTATTTTTGCTTTCATGTCCTAAGGAAAAAACAGGCTGGTTATATAACCATGCAAACCTGCAGATTACAGAGCCTGTAACAGCTGCACTGGACCAGACCTCTACAGCATAACTACATTTAATGCTGTGAATGGCTACTTGTGTAGCCTAAGTAAGGACAGCATTAGTTGTTTAGAATCAGTAAACCGCAAATCCACCACTAACTTATTTAAAGAACTGAGTATGTATATCAAGTGTTTGGTAATTAGTAGTCCTGAATGTGAAAGCAAAGGAGCTATAAACCTTTTTATATCATCTATCCACAGCCTGGAGATCCTTCACTGAAGGGAGGGCACTGGCATTTAGAAGGAGTTTAGAAGACTTATCAGATGAGAGGGAAACTGCAGAAGAATCAAACCACAGGATTTTTAAACAAAAAACTTATCAGGGACTTTATAAAATCTGCCTGGTCTTTTGGGAGCCGGAGGCTGGAAGTCAGAGGCAAGAGAAGTGGATTGAAAAGTACCCAAAAAAGCCTCAAGAACAAGAGGTATAGGGCAAGGGGCTGTGGTTCCCATTTCCAAAAGGCTGTAGTATCTTTTCTGCATCTCTGAGATCTGCCAAGACTCCCATTCAAAATACTTCATCATATTTAAGATTGTCTGTATCAGGGCTAGCCACTCGATGGTATAAAATATGGCTCTAGGTGATTTGGTTATGTTGACTAATGTCGCCAAAAATGGGCATGGATAGTTACCGGTGATAAGTGGGTTGAGGACCCAGCTTACTCTGACCCACACCAGGGACCCGTACTAAGGGTGGGAGGGGTACACGTGCCCCTATTGGCCAGTGTGTGCCCACCATAAAGCTCAGCAGCCCTGGGTCTAGTTGCCCAGCCTGTGTTACCTGGGATAGCTCTGTTGAGCGAAAGCTGGACGTAAAACCAACTAACCTGCCAAACATAAACTGAGAATTGCTATGCTTAATGTTGGTTCACTGACAGGACGCAGCTTGGAAGTGGATGACATGATGATACAGAGGAGGCTGGACATCCTATGTATCCAGGAGATGAGCTGGAAGGGCAGTGCAGCAAAGGGATCCAGAGTCTACTACTCAGGTGGAAGGCAGGCTAGAAATGGTGTAGGAATTGCGGTGAGAGAGAGGCTTCAAAAGGCAGTAAGGGATATCATCAGAATTAATGACAGACTTATGGCAGTCAGACTCTAGTGTAATGATAGGGCAGTATTCATAATCTCAGCCTATGCCCCACAGCAGGGTTTTGACAGTGAGGAAAAAAGTGTATTCAGACAGCAGTTGCAGGACCTACTAAATAAAGCAGGACAACATGAACTGGTGTTGATAATGGGTGACTTGAATGTGCATATCGGGACAAACAGAACTGGATATGAGGACTGCCTGGGTCCACATGGTTGTCACAACAGGAATAAAGAAGGAGAAGCCATTCTAGACTTCTGTCTGGCAAACGGCTTGACAGTAGCAAACACATGGTTCAGAAAGAGAGGCAGTCACAAGATCACATACAAGAGTAGCCAACATGCAACTCAGGTAGATTTCCTCCTAGTAAGGAAAATGCACTGGGATAGAATCCATGATTGCAGTGTCATCCCCAGTGAAACAGTCAGCCCACAGCATAAACCACTAGTTGCCACAATCAGCTGCAAGCAGTAGTTAGAGAAGGCTCTAAGGCCAACAGAGACCAGGCTGAAGACCTGGAAGTTGACTGGAGAGAAAGTACAACAGTTCAAGGAATCACTCAGGGCTCTAGCACCCCAAAAAGAGGAGGAAATAGGTGGAGTTGAAGAAGAATGGCAATGCCTACAAACAGCATGTGTTAGACTACAGAAAAGATATGTGGCCGAGCCAGGTATGGAAATAAGGTACATAAGGAAAGCTGGTGGTGGACTGCAGAAGTCCAGGAAGTCATCAAAAGAAAAAAGGAGTGCAGGAAGAAGTGGGAGACAGAAAAGACTGACCAGACTAGGAAAGACTACTGATTGGCTAACAAAGAAGCTAAGAAAGAAATTGCAATAGCAAAGAATAGGGCATCGGAGGTACTGTACCATCTTCTGGAAAGTGACTCAGTAAGGGGCACAAAGAAACTATATCAGGTTTCAAGGCAAAGACAGAAAGATAAAGAAGATAGTCAGACAGACTTTATAAGGGATGCCAGCAACAACATGCTCACCAGCCCAGAGGACATCAAAAGCAGATGGAAGGAGTGAGTATTTCCAGCAGCTTCTGAATGAAGAAAACCCCACAGAAGCTGTACTGCCTCAGAAACAGCCTACGATGAGAGAAGAGGAGGAGCCCACCCTAGAAAAAGTAAAAACAGCACTAAGAAAGATGAAGTCAGGGAAAGTAGCAGGCTCAGATGAAGTCACAGCAGATATGATAAAGATGCTGGGTGAGATAGGGGAGAAATGGCTCCTGAGGGTACTAATAGCAGTGTGGAGAGAAAGGCGTATCCCAGATGACTGGAGAATAAGCATACTCGTGCCAGTGTACAAGAAAAAAGGGGACATCCACAACTGTGGGCAGTACAGAGGCATCAAACTCCTATCACATTGCAAGAAAGTTTTGGAGAGGGTGACTGATAAACGGATACGCAGAGTAGTAGAATGTAAGATGGGAGATGAGCAGTTTGGAGTCAGATCAGGATGCAGCACAAATGACTTGATGTTTGCAATGAGACAGATACTTGTGAAGAAGCTAGAGATGAGGAGAGAGTCCAACTGGGCATTCCTAGTCTTGGAGAATGCATATGACAAGTTCCCAAGAAAGCTGATCTAAGCAGTACAGCGGTGTTTTGAAGTCCCAGAATCATTGGTAGAATTAGTGCAGGCTATGTACAAGGACCCAATGACTCGAGTACGAACAGTGTTCGGCCTCACAGAGGGGTTCCCACACTCACTGGGAACCCCTCACAGAAGGGTTCCCAGTGAGTGTGGGTTTACATCAGGGTTCAGCTTTAAGCCCACTGCTGTTCATACTGGTGATGGACTACATTAGCAAACAGGTTCGAGGGGACGAATCAACAAAGCTGCTGTATGCAGACGATGTGGCAGTTCAAGCAGACTCTGAGCTAGAACTTTAGCAAAGGATAGGAGAACGGAATGCAAATCTGAAGGCACATGGGATGAAACTAAGCACAGATAAAGACGGTGACAATGGCAGCAAATTGGGGAAATCAGAAGAAGCAGAGACAGAAGGGAAGATAGTGGAACAGGTAAACAGCTTCAAGTATCTGGGAGGAGAAGTTGAGGAGAAGGGTAGTCTGAATGAAGAGGTCAAAGCTAGAATCAGAGTGGCTGCAGCCAACTGGCAGGTTCAGGTGTAGTCTATGACAGAAGAATGCCAAAGAAGCTGAAAAGTAAGGTGTACAAGACAGTGGTGCGACCAGTACTACTGTATGGTACAGAAACCTGGGCAGCAAAGGCAGGACAGTTGAAGAAGCTAGAGGTGATGGAAATGAAGTGCCTGAGAAAGGTGATAGAATGCACACTGTGGGACAGAAGAAGAAATGAGGACATAAGAGCAGAAGCCAAAGTAGCTCCAATTGCAGAAAAGATCAAAGAGAACAGATTATCATGGTTTGGGCAAATGTGTAGAAAAAGCAGAAGACAATCTGGTGAGGAAGATTTGGGACAGACAGGAAGAAGGTAAGAGGAAGTGAGGACCTCCAGCAAAGAAGTGGATGGATTGTGTTAAAGAAGATCTGCGACAGTCAGGCATGAGTGTTAAAGAAGGCAGGAGTGTAGCACTGAATCGAGAGAGTTGGCGACAGTTAACACGATACCCTGACCCCATGTAGAAAAATGGGAAAAAGGGGGCTGATGATGATGATGATTTAAGATTGTCTGTCCAAAAGAAGCTTCTTTTACTGGGGAATCAGATGAAACAGAGTCCTAACCTCTGAAGGAACTCAGCCAGCAGAGTGCAGATGAGAGGAGTAGGTCAGAATCAAAAGCCTCCTCATCTTCAGAGGAAGATGAATCCACAGAAATCTTTTGAGGGGTAGGGGTTTAAAAGGAGAAAAGAGGAGGCTTCAGAGCCAAAATGGCCTTAAACAAACCTTGAGAGAACTCCATCTATTCCTTTTCTCTATAAATAGAAAAGTGGAGGTCGAGAGGAAGCAACATGTAAGGTTTTCTGGCACTTCTTTTTAGATGTGATGTCCACCTGCACTAAAGTTAATAACTCATTTCCTTGATGTACCTCGATTAGTTTACTTGCAATCTCTTCCCTAACTGGGATCTGAGGGACACCCTCTAGACCCCCAATAAGATGATTTGTGGTTCACCTCTGTCTGCAGAATCCTCAGTTATCAAGGCCTCCAACTCCACACCAACCTCCAGCAGGGCCTCAGCAGAGGGCATCTGAGGGGGAATCAGATGTACTGCGGGTTTTGAAATCTCAATGGGTACATCAAGGTCAGAAAAGGATTACTAAGTCTTTGGTCTAGGGCTTATAAGATTTTTCTTAAGTGGTGGAGGTATGCCTGGGGAGTGAAATCTGCCATCCTGAAGTGGGCCAAGTATTTGAGACACTGGGTCGCCAAGAAAGTGTTAAGCGAGGACAAACAGGACAGCAAGATGTTAGGTATAAAGGATTAGCAGATGGAATGGGCTTTGTGGTAGTGTTCCACTCTTAATCAAAAAGAACACTGGATATGCAAATTCTTTGTACAGGATTTGCCTACTACACTTGCACTTACCCCGCCTAGCTGACATCCAACACCAGTAAGAAAAAAACAGTTAGGAAATATAAAGGAAGGTTCCCCAATGGGGCACTTATCGGTGTATTCAAAGCAAAACGACCAAATGACAATCAGTCCAAAGGACATGTGACCTGTGCTTGGTTGGCGATGAGATAGTCTGCAGTATTACACTCAATACATCTAACTATATACCCCTAAGTTTGCTAGCTGAGGTCACATGTCAGACATATGATATTGGGAAGGTACAGCTTTGGTCCCCTGACAGATGGCAGTGGTGATAACCCATGTGTTAGGTATACTGCAACAGTGATTTCAGTCAGGACAACTAGCTGGCAGTGTGTGGATGGTGGTGGGTAGAAGGAAGGTACCAGGAGAAAAGAACGAAATTAGTGGGGTACAACACAGGTCACTACTGGGGTTCACATTGTTAAATATATTTGTCAGACATACTGCAGGGCCAGAAAGAGAATCAATCTTTTTGTGGCATATGCAAATATATTGTGGTGCAGGATGGAGGACTAGTTCATTGACTGAAGGCAGAGAACTGGAAGAATGAGAAGGAAAATAGCAGGTTAAGTTTAACGCAAGAAAAAGTAAGGAAATATGGAAACAGCAAACAAAACGTGTATAAGAGTTGAGAGAAGAAAATAGGGACAACAAAGATGGAAAATGCTTGCAGAATTAATGGTGACTGCCAAAATGAAGCATCTGGAGGAAATGACCGTTGGCAAGGACTAGAAATGTAAAGCAAGGGCAGAGGAGATTAAATAGGTAAAGTAGTGCTCTTCACATTCGCATTCCTGTATTCTGGGATTATACAGGAAAATGCAGCACAAAACTGGTATAAAAGCAAGCAATAAGGGAAGGTAAAGGAGAAGGACGAAAAGCTACACTAAGGAAATTAAGAGATAACCTAAAGGAAGGACAGAGGGAGAGGGACACAGAGACATGACCATAGTACACAGGATCATAAGGGGACACAGACATGGACTTACAAAGAGGAGGAGGAGGGAGGAAGAGGCACACATGGTTGGTGCAAAGCAATTGAAATCTGCCAAGACCTTTTTCGCAGAAATGGCAGTAGATTTCAACAAAAGTGCAGTACATAAGCAAAATAAGTTGTTACAAGGAATGATGGAATAAAATGATACACAAGGACTTAAAAGGTCAGGGGGATAAATGGAAAAGGAAAGGGCAGAGGACAGTAAGGGTAGCTGCATGGTGCGATATGTAATAAGTGGGCAGATTACATTCTTCTGCAAGTAAGCTTTTACGCCTGTACACTGTATACATTTTTTTTTCCTTGTCTGTTTTTGTTTTAAATTAAAAAAGAAAAGAAGAAAATTCAGGTAAGATACTTCCCCACAACATTACTATGCAGAACACAGTTGTGGCTAGGTTTTGCTTCAGGGCCTGTTTCACTAAACCTTATGTCTGATAATATTAAGATTGCATTTTTTTTTTTTTCCTACAATAAGAACCAATTAAGTCATTCTCTATTATCTGGCTGACGACTACTTCATTTCTTCAAATCTTACTTCACTGACTTAGTTTTTTCTTCATCTTTTGAAGGAGTACTAAATGTTGCAACAAAGCCCTATGATGACACCACCTTTTACTGATGCTAAATCTGTGAGAAAATAACATGGAGACAGAGACCCAAATTCCAAAAGTGAACACCTACTTTCCATTACACTGTAGGAAGAATCACAGTAACAAACATTGGCAACTGCACCCTTCTAATATCACAGGTTAAAAAAGTAGTTAATATAACAGCTTATTAGTCAAATGACGACAAGCCAACAGCAGGTATAACACTGCTACCCCCTGGTAACTTGCAAAGCAACTAACAGGAGTCACTGAGACTTGCACTGCTACATTACAGGACAATGAAGCAGAAGACAATGACATTTCTTCTGCAAGGCATATCTGCAGGGGGTTAACTAGTAGAAAAAATAGGGATGTGTGATTTTATAAACCTTTAACTGAGGCAATAGTAACCCACAAAGAATAATTTGTTTACCCAGCCCAAACTCAAGTACCATGAGCCATAATCCACACGTAAGTTCCATTTACAGTGGCCTAGCAAAGATAACATCCGTGCTACAAAACACTGACCCAGAGGCAAGACCAGGTAATCACTTGGGTGTCCTGAAAAAGCTAATTTTTGAGTATTTATTTTATTTTAATTTATTTTACATTTGTTGACCACGTTAGTCCGACTGAGCTAAGTCGCCCTTTTTCAGCGGAGGTCCAGGGGAAAAAAGCTCCACAGTTTTACAGTTTTGGTGTTAACAGTTTCAGCAGGTTACAGTGTATACATACAACGAAATACATTTTATCAGAAAAATAATAGTGGGGGGAAAACATAATAAGCATACATAAGAGAAAATACTCAATATAAACATTTCAATAAACAGTGACAAGAGTTCATAGTGTAAGTAGTTATTTCATGAGACATGTGACATTAGAAATGGAGATAAGAGATGGAGAAGAAGGGTGATACTTTGAAGTGGTTTATGAGCTAAAAAGGTGTGATGTTTTGGTGATCACATATGAATTAATGGGCTAGATCAGGGAGGATGAGTGCAGGGGCAGGACCAGTGAGTTTGGAGGTACTCTCTAGTGGCAGTTTTGAATTGATTTGGATGTTTGAAGGCCCTGATTTCTAGTGGTAATTTGTTCCATGATACGTAGGATTGTAGCTGTAGAGGTTGCAGCTGATTTTAGTCTTAGGTTTGTATATTTGTAGTAGGTTAAGGTCAGAGCATGCAGGGAACTAGTGGGGGGGGATATTGAGAGATGAGGGGAGATAGGCTAGGGCAGAAGGATTTCAGGTATAGTATAGAATGAATTATTTGTAGCTGAGAGAGTAGAACCTGGTGAGGTAATTCCAGCCAGTTTAAGTATCTTAGTGAAAGACAATGATGAAATTTGTAAGTTTGGTGGGCAGCGAATCTGGCAACCTTGTTGTAGGTAGACTCTAGTTTAGTTAAGATTGGTAGGAATTTGGCAGCTATATAGAAGGCTAGCTAGGACGTACGCATGAGAGAGGGTTATTTTTGCTTTGTTAGTTAGAAACTTTTTGTTTCGATAAAGAAGGGGAAGGTTTTGGTGTGTCTTTTGGATGCAGTTTACATGTAGATCAAACTTGAGTTGGTCATCTATTGTTACTCCTAGTAGTTTGGCACTAGGTTCAGCATTAATGGGGGTGTTATTGAGGGACAGTACAAAAAAATGTAGATTTAAGGTGGGTGAAGTTCATTGGGAGAAAAGTACAGTTTTGTACCTACCATAAATGTAGATGTTCGAAGATCTACATTGCTGCAGTCCTTACACTTGGGTAGTCCAATATCAAATAGGGCTGCTGTCGGTCAGGCGCTTAAGACTGACATCAGAACGCCAGGGTACAAATGCGGCCAAAACCAAAAGACAGCAAAAACAACCAACCACCCTTGCACTAATCATATGTACAATATATACAATATCCACAATATTCACAACCCAAACCACACAAACATCTACATTTATGGTAGGTACAAAACTGTACTATGTTCTTCATCTCACATTGCTGCAGTCGAATCCCAAAGCAGAGGTAAGGAGGATGGCAAAACTATAAAGCATTAGGTGCTGCCAAAATGCCCTAAGAATGCAGTGTGGCAAAACAGCCCTAAATTTAGAGTAAAGAGGAAGGTGGTAATGCTTAGAGAAAGTATGCACTGAACTCCAAGTAGCTGCCTCCAAAATATCTTTTAGCCCTAGTGGAATGAGGCCTAATCCCAGCTGGAATCTCCTTACCATGATGGGAATAACAGAAAGCAATACAAAACCCAATCCACTTAGAAATAGTTTGTTTTGACACAGGCTTGCCCTGAGAACCCAAAGCAAATGAAACAAATAACTGCTGAGACTGCCTGAACCCTTTAGTTCTGCTCAAATAATACCGCAACTGCCTGTGTATATCCAAAGTGTGCAAAATCTTCTCCCTTTATTTTGGGGGTTTGCATAAAAAGTAGGCAAATGAATAGTTTGGTTTAAAGCCACACTAGAAACCACTTTAGGCATAAAGGAAGGATTAAAGATACCCTATCCTTATGGAAAATTAAGAAAGGCTCAACCGCCATAAGGGCCTGTAATTCAGAAACCCTTCTTGCAGAGGTAATGGCCAACAAAAGCAGTCTTCCATGATAAATATTTCAACTCAGCAGAAGCTGCAGGCTCAAAAGGTTGTAGAGTGAGTTTCTCCAACACAAAATTGAGATCCCAAGCAGGAGTAGGGGGGTCTTATATTCTTTGCCCCTCTAAGGAATTGCTTAAACAAAGGATGAGAAAACAATGGTGGATCACAGTCATAGTGAGCAGAAATTGCTGCAGCATGAACCTTAATAGAAGAGAAGGACAAACCTTTGTCCAGTAACTCAGCCAGATATTGAAGAGCCACACTTAAATTAGGCTTAGAAACATCAAATTCCTTTGCTGCACTCCAAAACAAAAATCTCTTCCATTTTTGTACTAGGCCTTCTGGCCTCCAAAATAACATTCAAAACTTGCTGTGGAAGCTGAGACCCTCCAGGGTTTAAAACAGAATATGCCAGGCTGTTAGGTGAAGAGAGTGAAGTTTGACATTGAGTAAATGACTGTTCTCCTGAGACAGCAGGTGCGGAATCAAGGCAAAGGCCATGGAGGCTGTACCGCACCAGACTTCTCAGTAATGGGTACCAGTGCTGTCGAGGCCAATCTGGAGCTATTAAAATCATCTTTGGCTTGTCCTGTCTGGCCTTTAGAAGTACCTTTGGGAGGAGAGGCAGAGGTGGAAAGGCATACACATGAAGATTGCTCCAATTGAAAGAAAGAGCATCCACTTTCCAAGCTGTGGATGAAACCTTTTTGTGCAAAACTTTCTTTGGCAGCTGGTAGTTTAGTGGAAACAGATCTATGTCTGGAGTTCCCCATGACACTGTCAATTTCTGAAACACATGAGGATCTGGGGATCCATAATTCGCCTGCTCAACACATCTGCTAAGGAGTTCTGTGCTCCGGCAGAAACCTTGCCTGAAGATTTAGCTGTAAACTGAGAGCAGTCTCCCACAAAATCATTGCTTGTCTGCATAGAGGATAAGAATGTGTTCCCTTGCTTGTTGATGTACCACATGACAGTTGTGTTGTCTGTTAGAACCAACACCTGCCCTGGAAGAAGTAAATCCTTGAAAGCTATTAATGCAAATTGGACTGCTAACATCTCCTTCAAGTTGATATGTAGATGTTGTAGTCTGGCAGGCCACGTGTCTTGTATCCACTTTCCATTTAGATGAGCTCCCAAGCTTTGTCTGAGGCATCTGTCGTTAGAATCTGACTCCCCTCTGGCCGGGTCACAGAGAGTCCCTTGTTTAGGTGACATTCCTGAGCCCACCACAAAAATTCCTTTTGAATGCAAGGTATTATCTGAATGACAGTGTCCATATCTTGGCAGTGCTGTGTCCATACATTTTTGAGATACCATTGTAGCTTCCTCATATGCAGTTTGGCATTGGGAAGCACCAGAATACAAGATGCCATGAACCCCAAGGCTTGAAGGACTGTCCTTGCAGTCAGCCTGGACTGATGAGACAATTGATGGAAGTAAAGGGAAAGATTCTTTTGTTTGTCCGGGGTCAAAAAGGCCATCTGGGATGCTGTATTCAGTCTCACACCCAGAAAGCACATATCCTGAGAGGGTACTAGACTGGACTTTATTTCATTCACAGAATACCCCAGGCATCTTAGCACTGCTATCACATATTGCAGATGATGAAGAAGTTCGTCCTTTCCTTGGGCCAGAATCAGGGAATTGTCCAAATAAGGATAGATCTGTATTCCTTTTAGCCTGAAGAAAGCTATCACTGGAGCCAGAACCTTCGTGAACACTCTGGGCGCAGTAGATAAGCCAAAGGGCAATGCAGAGAACTGATAATGAGAAGTCCCAGCCGCAAATACTTCCTGCAACTTAGCCTGATAGGAACATGAAGGTAAGCCTCCTTGAGATCCAGAGTCACCATCCAGTGATCTTTGCCCAGCAGAGGTAAAAGCTGTGTAACGCCAACATTTTGAACTTGGGAATGTCCAGATAAGTGTTGAGGATAGATAAATCCAAAATTGGTCTCCACGTGTTCCCCTTCTTTGGTACTAGGAACAGGCGAGAATAAAATCCTAGGCCTACTTCTGGCAGAGGGACCTGTATGGCCCCTATTTGAAGCAGCAGAGAAATTTGTTTGTGAGCCTCTATTCTTTGCTGAGGAGCATGCCTTTGAAAGGAGGCAAGGTATGGAAATAAAACTTGTAACCTTGGTGTATGATATCCAATACCCATCTGTCCTGGGTAATTAAACTCCAATTTTCTTTGAAGAGTGCCAACCTTCCTCCCAAGAAGGCTCTGGCAGCTGAAAAGGTAGGTCATTGGGCCTGTTTACGAAAGGACTGGCCCCTGCCCTCACCCAAAGACTGTGCAGGTGAACTCCTGTTCTAGGTCTGAAAGAGTACCACGCCTAGATCTTCCCCTAGACTGTGAATCATAAGAAGGGGTACGCCCCACCCTTAGCAGGCCAATTGGAGGCTGAACTTGCAAAAATCTTTAACAGCCTGCATAGACTTAGCCTTGTCTTCCATTTTCTTTAAGACTGCCTCCACAGGTGAACCAAACAACACATCAGACTGCAAAGGAGCATCTAAAATCCTAGTCTTAACATGGTCAGATAAATTCTGATCCCTCAGCCAGGCGAAGAACTGACCCAGTGGCAGCCACCCTAGACGAGGCCTGTACAGCATCAAAACCACATTGTAAAGAATGCTTACCCACCTGTTCAGAAACATGTACCAAATCTTGTAATTCTTTACACTCAATGCCTTCCGCCAGAGCATCTACCTTAGACTTCAATTGAGAAAGAAGATAGTTTTGATATTTCAACATGTGAAACTGGCAATTCAAAGCCCTCATAGCTAAGGTGGAAGAAGTATAGACTTTCTTTCCCCATCTATCCAAAGCTCTGGCCTCTTTATCTGGAGGAACCGGATTTTTACAACAGAGGCCTTGACCTTAGGTCCCTGACTAACAGTTTCTGGGTCCGCCCTAGGACTCTTATAAAGATATTTATGAGCTTCAGGCACCCTGTAATACCTGTCCGGCTTAACAGGAGCAGGAGGCAAAGAATCAGGATTAAGTGAAGCCTCTGCAAACACATCTTCCACAACATCCAGAACAGGTGTATAGCCAAAGGCCTATGCTGGGGTAAAAGCAAAAAGCCTTTTCCTGGAATCAGAGAAGTCCTGACCTTCCCACTTAAAATGTTCCCTCATGGAATGAAGAGTCTCTGAAAGAAAAATCCTCTGGAGGAGAAGCAGAAGGAGTAGAATCATCCACATCAGAATCAGAATAAGGAGAATACTCCTGCAAGTCTTCAGTCAAGACTCTGAAACATCAAGCCTGCTCAAAACTCCCCAACTCTGGTTCCACCCTAGGCCTCTTATCAGGAGGCAAAAACCTCTAATCAAAGTAATTAAATCTTCTGCCATTTTAAGCATGTGCTTCTTGGGCACAGATCCTGATGAACTAGGAGTGACACCAACAGAAGCTAAACCTGGCCTGCCTCTGGGAGAAGCCTTGGAAACAGAAGGAGAGGGCCTAACCACCCTAGGAAGGGAGAGTACAGTAACCTGAGAAGCCCCTGCAGCCTGACTTGCCTCCTGAGAGGCCACATCCTGCAATATCAAAGTCTCCCCCTGGGACTCCAGAGAAGCCTCCGGCGGAACCACCAGTTCCACTGATGCCTAAAGAACCCACGGACGCACGAATCTTCTTGCTTGGTTTTAGTTTTTTTCTTTTGCTTCTTCTTCCGAAGCGGCGCCGGAGCATCCGGCATATTATAATTGCACAAGACCAACCTGGCAATTGAACCTAGCACAAAAGCGACACCCAACAACGCTGCTCAGGCCCCAAACAAGGAATACACAAAGTATGATAATCTCTATGCGGTATCTGTTTCCCACAAGAAATACAGTTATTCACTTTTCTGACATCCAAACCACTGAGGCAAGAAAAACTAAAATATTCAACGGGTACTTAGCCAACTTTGACTCGGTCTGAAACTCGAATTGAAAAATTTCAGAGCACTTAACGGGCACTTGCAACGCTGCTTCTGCATCGGACCATGCGGCAAAAGACTGAGGATATGACGTCGGTCATGCGCATTTGTACCCTGACGTTCTGATGTCAGTCTTAAGCGCCTTGACCGACGTCAGCCTAATACTTTGATATTCGGGCCGACCGAGGACAGCGGACTACCCAAGTGTAAGGACTGCAGCAATGTGAGATGAAGAACATCAGTAAGAGTTTTGTGTTTTTAGGGTTAAGAATTAGCTGGTTGCCACAGAGCCAGGATTTGATGTTGTTAAAAGATGCTTGAGTTGCAGAGAGAAGGTCAGTGGGAGTATCTGGAATAGTGATGACAGTGGAGTTATCTGTGTATTGTACAAGGGTGACTGTGGACAGGAGGTGTACAGTAGATTAGTGAATATATTGAATAGTTGTTGTCTCTTTCGGCTTTTCCCGGTTAGGGGTCGCTACAGCAGAACTCCAGTCCGCTAATGATTGGCAGCAGATTTTTACATGCAGAGTTGCCAGCTCTGACGCACAGCCTTCAAAGAAGGTATGCCCATTCACGCATATCTCCACACAGAAGACGCTCTAGCTGAGAATCGAGCGGGACAATGTCTTACTATGAGGCAACAACGCTACCGCAGCACCACCACCACAGTAGTGAATATATTGAATAGTAATGGGCCAAAAATAGATCCTTGGGAGACTCCCATTTTGACAAGAGGAGGAGGGGAAGACAGCTGAGAGCCATCTCACGGATTGTAGAAAGTCAGTGACATAGCTGGAAAACCAGGTAGTAGTCGAGGCAAAGAAGTTTAGGTTAGCCAGTTTGTTCAGCAGAAGAGGGTGAGAGACCATATCAAAGGCTTTTGAAAGGTCGAGGAATAGGCAGGAGACCAACTTATTACTGTCTCTGGTTAGAGAAATAGTATTAACAAAAGATATAAGGGCAGTTGTAGTGCTATGTTTAGGGTGAAAGCCACGCTGTGTAGGAGTGAACAAGTTTTCCTGTAGAAGCTATTTCACGATTTGCTTGTGTATGCATTTTTCCAGTATTTATGAGAGTGGTGAGATGATCGCGATGGGTCTGAAGTTTGTAATGTCAGTGGAGTTGCCTCCTTTGTGAATGGCTATGGTGTAGAATTCTTTCCAGATAGATGGCACCTTAGATTCTAAGATGGAGCAATTTATTAGGATTAATACAGAGAGGGCAAGGGATTCAGCAGCAATTTGTAGGAAATAGGGAGGCAGGTTGTCAGCACAAGCAGAGCAGGGTTTAAGTTTAGATAGCAAGGATTTTATATAGTTAGTGGGTACAGTTGTAAGAGGGAAAGTGGTAGAGGAGTTGAGAACAGGAGAGGATTTGGGAACGTTAGTTGAGTTGGTAGTAGAGGGGAAGAAATGTATCAACTTAGATATATATGGATTCAATGAAACAGGAATTGAATGAGGTAGCTGTTGCTTCTGGTGAGTTGTTTGGGCAGGGGTTGGGACAAGAAGGGTTACCAGGGTGCAGAATTTGGTTTATAGAGTTCCAAAATTTCTTGGGATCTGTATTTTGGACAGTTGGGGGGTTACAGTAGAAGTTCTTTTTGTCTTTGTGGGTGTGTTTTTTGCTTGATTACTTAGTTCTTTATACTTTTACAAATGGGAAGGGAGCTTAGTTTTTACCCACCTTTTCCATGCCCTGTCTCTAGTTTTCATTAGGGTGTGGGTGGCACTGGTAAGCCAAGGGGATATATTAGATTTGATGAGAAAAGTGTGGGGTGGAGCAAGAGAGGATGTTAAGGAAAGTAGAGTTGAAAGAGTGGGAAGCTTCATCAAGGGGGAGATATCTTAGATGTGTCCAGTTTATCCTGGACAGGAGGGCACTAAAAGTCTCAGGACAGAAGGTGGATAGTTTGTGACAGGTTATGTATCTGTAGGGCCTGGTGAAATGACGAGTGTACCTAAGAACTTTCACAGGGGAGTGATCAATTAGGGAATTGGGTAGGTTCTCAGGGTTATGGTATTTTTGGGGATCTGTGACGAAAATCCAATCAATGAGTAGAGCTGGGGTATGTGATCTGTTTATATGGCTGGGGGCTGAAATAAGTTGTACAAAACCATGTAAGCTGATGCATGAAGTAGTGTTTGGGGACTGAAGAGTTAGCCAGTTAATATTTACATCCCCAAGAATAACAGTTTCATTGTGGATGTTTTGAGAAAGGTAAGAGAGAATGTTTTCCAGAAGGGTAATGTTATATTGGAGTTGTTGTTGTCTTTCGGTTTTTCCCGGTTAGGGGTCGCCACAGCGGAACTCCGGTCCGCTAATGATTGGCAGTAGATTTTCACAAAAGCCGAGGTGCCAGTTCGACATTCAACCTTCAACGAAGGTACGCCCTATTTACGCATGTCGTTTGAATGCCCACCCAACCGCGGGGAGGACATGCAGACTCTACACAGAAGGCACTCCCCGCACTCCAGCCGAGAATCAAATGGGAGAACCTCTTGCTGTGAGGCAACAACGCTACCGCTGCACCACCGTGGATGATATTGGAATACAAAAATACAAAAATGGCAAAATATACTGCAGAAACATGCCAAAACCAGACCACTTCCCTGTAAATATCTGGTTCTGAGTACACACTGCTGTTTTATTTATTTATTTTTGTCAGCAGATTCATACTTGCTAATTTTATGCTACAGTGCATGGCAGTTTATGCATTTTCAAGGGCTAATGTAACAATTTCAGCTTTTTGTAGGTGTACATTTTTCCTGCACATCTACATGTTTTTAGTCATATCCACATCTTTGTAAACTTATCTGCTATAATACATGTTTCTGTTGTATTGTCACTTTTACTTCCCGTTTCATGAAATACACAAAATATGAATTTGTACAAGATAATAACAACAAAAATGACAGTTTAGGTACAACTTTCTATTCACTGTCTACTGTCATGTACACTCATCTGTCACAAACATTTTTACTTTGTTTAGGTCCTGTATGACCTGACAGGAGAGGACTGACTAGGAATAATGAAAACCTGATCAGTACACACAACAAACAATAAAAAAAAGGACCATTCAAAAATCAACTTCGGAAAGTAAGCACAGCATAGAAAACAATAACAACAAGTGCAATCAGGAGTGAAAATAAAAAAGCGCAAGTCCAGACTTTAGTTTAAAAGGTGCTGATGCGAAGATTGAACTACATATTCTTCACAGATGCTTCTCAGATTCCATAGCATTAATGACTGACAGCACCATTACCCTAAGACTGCCTTAAAACAGTAGCCTGATTCAGTGTTCTGGGGTCAAGGTAAGAATCAAGCTGCAGCTGTGGGATGATTAGCTACAATCACTCTATTCAACTGGCCAGCTAGCTAAATTCGCATTATTTAGATTAATTCTTTCAAAGTGTGGCTTACTCACCCAGTCTGCCATGCCAGGATGTGGTGGGGACTGCCTGCTGGTGTGGCTGTTGGCTCACTAGATGGTGTTGAACTCCTCTGACTATGAGGTGAGGCAGCTGCAAAACAAATATGCATAGTGTAAGACGAACATGGCTGCAGTGCTCAGGAATTTAAGGCCAAAGGTTCAGATGAGACAGAAAGGAAGTCTTGCTATGACTAATGAGCTCCACAGACTATGAAAATATGTGCAGTCCCCCACTCCTCCACCCCCAATAAAGGATAAAGTCAGTGGCAATGCAGGATTTTATACACAGTACACACAAAAGCAAGTTGGCATATCATAATCTCATTTCAACATATGTACACTTCAGGAAGGGTGGTATGTTAAAAATAGAAAATACTCATCTGCACAACTGTGACAGATTAAGTAGTATGCCTTTTTTTTATTTCTTATTTAACTCTACAGAAAATTACCACAATGCAGTTATGAAGTTTAGCTCACAGAGTTAAGGCTATGAATTCATCCCATAGACCTGTGTTTCCCCTCAACATCCACTTGCAAAACATACGACTACCTGCAAAGTCGCTTAAAGAGCCACAAAGTGTTTTTGGGTTGTCCCTAAAAAATAGCGCAGAATCAGCACTCATGTCTAGTAATCACAACTGCTTAAAATTAAAAGTTCTTATTTATGGATCACAGTTTTCTAAAATGTGGATAGCTCTGAAATGAATCAAGGACAAATCCAGAAATAATTAAGGACATTCAGGGACATGTTTTAAAATATTAGTGCTATTAACTTGAGATGCTAAGAGAATAACAGAATGTGAAGTAATGTAGGATTTGCATTTTCTGAAGTAAAAATAGTCTGCAACTCTAATTATTGTCATTATTTACTAAATATAATTCACCACCTTTTCTCCAAAAGTCACCAGTTTTAGTAAGGATTAAGGAGGACACACCTAAATCCTTAGTCAAAAATCAGGGACTGTTGAGAGGTATAAGGCATGGGAGCAAGAACAGAAGCATGCAAACACAATACAATACTGTAGTTTAAAAGTTACAGAAAAGCGTGCAAAAGAAACAGACTTTTTATTCTATTATTCGATTCTTCTACTTCACTTTTTTAAATTGAATAAGGCAGAAATGTGACCTATTGAGGGCAGCAAACAATACTACAATCTTAAATACTTTGAGAACCCATGTCTGTCAATTCCTTTAAATGTTTAACTTAATATAAACAACCGTAATTCTAAGCAAGTGATTCAAACATCATCTCCAGTCTAAACTGTTGACTGATGTTATTTACACATCATTTTGTATCTGGGGTGTCTGTGAGATATCATTGCCCCTTTAAGGAAATAATTCATTTCAGTACTTGATGGAGTCCTTATTTTAAATCGACTGCGGTGGTGGTGCTGCGGTAGCATTGTCGCCTCACAGTAAGATGTTGACCTGTTCTATTCTCAGTTAAAAGCGTCTTGTGTGTGGAGACATGCGTGAATGGGTGTACCTTTGTTGAAGGTTGTGCGTCAGAGCTGGCAACTCGGTACGTAAAAATCTACTGCCAGTCATTAGCGGACCGGAGTTCCGCTGTGGCAACCCCTAACCGGGAAAAGCCGAAAGATACAATAACAAGGCAGGTAAATGCTACAGTAAACCTCTTTCAAGGAATGAGGCTGTTGAGAATTAATTTCTGTTTCATCAGCACTCATAGTTCTCATGTGAATCCACACAAATGTAGCACAGAAAAAGTTGGTTTAAATCACTTTCTGAAAAACAAATAGAAAACAAAAAATGACCAGAATCATTTTAGTTTCCAAACTACTAAGAAATTCACCTTGCTTCTTGTGCAGCTGCAACAGGATACTTAGGTGACCCAATGTCAGAAGCAGACCAATGTAATAAGCATCGGGGGGGGGGGTTGCTGACAGCATGTTGCTGGCTACAACTCTCCCAATTCCCATGCCACTAGTCAATTTTGAACAGATGGTGATGCAAAAGGAACCACTGCCTTTACACCAACAGGCTGGAAAGGAGATTGTCTCTTCTTTTGGACATCTGATTCCAAAGAGAAGACCTGTACTCACTGGTAGTCATCACAGCTATCCACTCATCAAGCAGCCTCGAGAGATACAACTGTCCGTACCCAATTTACTGATGTTCACTTTTAGCCTTCCTACTGGCTATACATGCTTTATCACAGATATAATTCTTCTATAGAAAACTAGCCACAGTATGAAGACTCAGTCCAACAAGCAAATCCAATACATATCTAGTTTTACAACATAATTCCATGAGTGCCCAAAACATCTCAGATGGACATTTATTTGTTAAATGCACCCAACTGTTTGGGAGTTCCCACAAAGCTATTTCATAAGCAAATAGGTTTATCCTAATTTTCAAGTTCAGTTAACAAGGCTTCAGCACTACACAAAGCGGACAACACAGTATTTATACTGCCAATTGACAAGATGAACTTGATGCCTTTCACTCCAGCTTACCATGCCCTTTTGTCAGACCATTACTGACATGTAGAGTCATTCATAGTGGTGACAAAATTACATCATCCAGTCTCTTCTAATGAAAAATCTAATACCCAAAAGCTCTGACCTTTCCAAATGTATTTCCTTATAATCTATACTGCTCGTTTATTTAGGTTACAGGTACTCTGAACTGTAAAAAAAATGAACAAGCACAGGAATCTGTCAAGTTCAAACTTCACCACCACGAGTGCTGAGGGAAAAAAACAAAACAAAAAAAAAACAAAGAAACTAGTGGTCTTAAAACTTTGAGGAGTCCAGTCACAATAATTTCCATAAATCATGAACACAGGTAGTGTTCCAAAGCAACAAGTCTCTCTTCGTCACAGACGAGCGATCCGCAGTAACAAAAAAATCAAAAATATTTTAACAATGTTAAACATATCAGCTTTTACATATTTAAAAGTAGGTGTGGAAGATGTATGCATTGTTTAATTATAAACCAGTCTATTCAAGACAAAACAGTATAAACATGACCGTAAAAGTGCATTTTAGAACAAGTATCCACCCCCACACACCATTACTGATTATATCAACTTAAATTCTAGTTAAGGAAAACATTCTGTACTTGCAACCTACATTCCAAAATAAGGTATTAGGAAAAGTATAAAATACACATAAAAAGACCTTTAACTAAAATCGCTTTTGGCCATCATATGCAATAAAGCCTTCACATCAGGTGTGTGACAAGAACTAAAATCAAGAAAAAACACACAGCTATCTAACTAGAATACTGCAAATATAAAGGTAAAATCATCTAATAAATATCCATCCATGTGCATAAAAAAATAAATTAACAGCTCAGAAAAAATGTCAGTGCTCTGCAAAAAAAACTGTCATGACAGTTTTCATGTTTATAGCCCCAAAACATGTTTATACAATAAAAACTAGTAGAAAAACCATTCAAAAATACAGAAACAGTGGACGAAGTATGCTAGTAATGTATAAAGTGAGCAAATGGACATCCACCAGTATGGTAAATGGGGGAATTATACCAATATTATATGGTTATAGCAGCATGAAAAAATGTGTGTTTTGACTTTACCATTTAATTCTCTGTTGTGATGCAATAAATCTAATCAAATCGGAATTGAGGTTAAAGTAACTAAACATATATACATTTACAAACATTCTACACATAATTTTTATTATTTAGTATATTTTTAGTGCTAAAAATATTTCCTCAAAAAATTCCCTAAAAAAACATTACAGATTGAGTAGCAGTTTACGTAAATTCAATACACTCTTAATAGAGCAATGACATTTAAGTCCTGGTTTTCTGAATGCATTTAATTTCAACTGCCAGCATAATTCTCTTTTCTTCAAAATGCCACTGACATCCCCTTCAAGCTCATCCATCCCTATACAGTCCAGAATGATAAATTTAAAACCACAATATGTCTGGGGTGTTCTACTAAGTGTCTGGATAAGGCATCCCTCCAGCATTTATGTCTGATGTCAGAAAGAAGACCTGAAATCCTCCTTTTCAGTTTATTCATAGTCTTACCCACATAAAATGCAGGGCAGTCACTGCACATGGCCCTATATACAACGTTTTCAGTATTACAGTTACCACCTGCTTAAGATTTCACCCTCTTTTTTAAGACACAGGCACTCAAATGAGTCACACTCCAAGTATTCACAGAAAGTGCATTCAGGTGGCCCACAGATTTTAGTGCTCATGCCATCCTGGTGTTCTTTTTTTTTTTCTTTTCCACACAGCTACGTATGCTTCTGTTCTTTTTATATACAAAAGTATGATGGTCTTCTAAAACCCTTACAAGCTACTGAGTGTCAGTGAGGATGGCCCAGTTCTCCTTAATAATGTCTTTAGTTGCAAGTTAGAATGCAGCTGTCCTTACTTTTCTCTTCTTTTGGATTAGGGTGCCCTCATTGCATAATTCTACCAAAAGGCCTATTCCACATAGGGTCATTGTTAGTTTTAGAATCTCTAATGGGTTCCAGGATCATGTGTTACATGTTTGATTCATATACTCTTGTTAAGAAATCATTTTCAAGATCATTCAAAGTTTTGAGAAAAGGGGCCAAATCTGTGGTAATGCATGCTAATCTGTAACCTTGTGATTTTATTACACTGTGCTTAGTTTTTCCTCAGTGCATACGGTCTCTGTGAAGTAAGTAGCTTTTGCTGGTTTTCTGAATAAGTTACTAATTCATTTTCCTCTGTCTTTATCAATACTGACAGTCATATCAATGAACTGCACTGACTCCAAGCTAATGGAAATTGTAAATTTCAGGAAAGAGGTAGAGTTATTGATGTAATGGATAAACTCAGTGAGTTTAGATTTCTCACCTTACCAGACTATGAATACATCATCAATAAAGCTAAGGTAGCTGGTCATAAAACTCTGGTATTCACTTTGTAGTACAAATTCCTCTTCCCACTTGCCTAAGGCTACACTGGCCAGGCTAGGGGCCACAGCTTTGCCCCTGGTTATCCCCCTTGTCTGTTTGCAAGCCTGGCTATTGAAACTGAAAAAACTGTAACTAAACACCATGTTTATTAGCTTTTCCAATCATTCGGCTTGCCTTTGTGTAGTACTGTTATTTCTGCTATAAAACTCTGTAGCTGCTTCAATACAGTACATGTGTGGTAATACAGTCTCTACAGGGCTTCAACATCAACAGTTACCAAAATGCTTTGTTCATTCACATGCAATTCTTTTATTTTTCTTAAAACATCAAGTGAATCTAAAATAAAAGATGAGTTCTTTTCAGTAAGAATCTGAAGAATAAAATCTAAGTATATGGCAGTGGCCTCTGATATATCTCTACTTGCAATAACAGGTCTGTAAGGTGGATCTTCCTTATTCTTATGGAGTTTGGGAATCCAAAGAACAAATCTGGGAATTTATTTACTAGATGATATTATCAGACAGATGTATTTTTTTATATTTATAACGTTCTAGTTAGATCATGTTTATGGTTAACTGGACAGCTGTGCGTTTTTTCTTGATTTTAGTTTTTATCACAGTTCTGATGAAAGCTTCATTGCATTAGGTAGCCAAAAGTGATTTTAGTTAAAAGTCTTTTTATGTATATCTTATGTTTCCTTAATACCCATTTTGGAATGTGGGTTGCAAATAGGCAGTGTTTTTCTTAACTCGGATTTAGTTTGATCTAATCAGTAGTAGTGTGTGGGGGTGGGTACTTGTTTTTCTAAAATGCACTTTTACTGCCCATGTTTATACTGTTTGCCTTGAACAGTTTGCTTACAAATTAAACAATACATACATTTTCCACACTTACATTTAAGTATATAAAGGCTAATCTGTTTAATATTGTTAAAATATTTCTGATTTTTTGATACTGAGGATCGCTTATCTATGATGAATAAAGGCTTGTTGTTTTGGAACACTACCTGGGTTCATGATTTATGGAAATTATTGTGACTGTGCTCATCAATAAAGTTTTAAGACCACTAGTTTCTTTGTTTTTTATTAGGCATTCTGAACTGCCATGCTTTGCATCACTGGGCTAGCTGAGAGCTATATTTGTGGCATTAGTACTGATTCTGTCAAGGGTCACCTGCTGTATTTTAATCATTCTGTTTCTGTAACTTTCTTAAGCTTACAGAACTGTTAGTGGTATGTGGAAGTAAAGAAAGGGATTTTTCTCACCAGTGTGCAATTCATTCTGATATACTGTTTTCACCTTACTGCCAGCTGAAGTTGGGTCATCTAGTTCAAGATTTGAAACACTACAGCTAAAAATACAGGGTTGGAGCAATGAAAAGACAGACTGCCTGTAATTCACGTGTAGATCCAGCCTCGTATATGTCTTTTTTTTTTCTCCCCTAACAAAGACAGGTGTAAAAAAATTATTTATTTGATAAAAGTATCATCACGTATGCAAAGGTTACTCTGAAGGGAGTTATAATTAACACAGTCAGGTATCCCTTTGATGTCAGTTTCAGAAATTTCCCAAGATTCAGCGGCAAGCTTTCAAAGCAATATTTAAGTGCCAGTAGCTAAAAAATAAAATGTAGTCATTTTATTCAGACTAACTAAAAGCAACCTAGTACTTTAATGGGTTGTCAAAACTTTCTTTGACTAGAAAGATTAAGCTACCATTTCTTTTGTGAAAGGCAATTGTTCTGCTGGACATGCTGGAGAGTGCCCAACATTCTAATAAATCTTAACATCAGATGACAGCACGCCCAATATATGGCCTCTGTACTTCCTAGAGTAGCTCGGTTACTGCAGAGAGAGTACCTGAAGAGGTGACAATGACAACAGTACTTTCTGATGACAAACCAGCAGTGAACCCTGGCTTAAACATCTAATAAATGGGGTTTCACAAGTCAGGGCTATCTTACATGTTTTATCAGTCTTGCAAACATCACTTAAAGGTATCCCACCTGACTGCACTCACAGAAACCAACATCTTTCTAGTGGCAAATGCTCTGACACCAATAGGTAATCACAACTTTATTCTTATGGCGCAAAATACAGTGAAGTATTCAGCTAGAAAAAAATCCTTCTGATTTCCTTGCCTTGATGGAAGGTAGAGGTTATAACTCTAAAATAACAGAAAAAGGTCCTTCAATATCCTTTTTTGTAATTCAACATAGTAACAAGAGTCCCTTTTTACATTTGAAGAATGAAGGCCAGTCTCAGGCTGATGCCGATTCAGTTACCAGAAAGCATTGCCATTAAGAAACAGCACCCCTCTGGGACCACTCCCACAGTAAGTGAAAGCCACCAAAAAGTTAGGTTTCCTCCAGTTGAGGAATTAATTCAAGTGGTTTAAAGAAGGCATGAGATATGGGAGTTAGTATGATGAGTGATCATGTATTTGCTAGGCACAAAAAAGTGCTCTTCTGGAAGGCTTAATTAAGGCCTTACAATATATATGTACATTATGGTATGACGGGAGCACATACTTTAATATAGTATGATAAAGCTGGTTAGCTCTAGAGATGGATACAGTCAAGACGTGAAAAGACAGCCCTGTGTCAAGAAAGATAATCTAATACCATAGCTGAACAGGAAGTCACCTCAATGCAAACATGTTTTATTCTGTGATAAAAAACTATTCTAGCAAAACAGTAAACCAGATGCATCATAAATACAGTGAAAATTCCAGCTTGCGTTCTGAAATGAAAATAAATGCTCAAAAGAAGACACCCTGGCTTGCTGCTACCAGTAATAATTGAAAGATGACATAGTTCAACTGCTGTGGTTACACTGTAAAATATTAACTATTTCAAGTTTCACAGGCTTTTAGAATGAGCGTGGCAAAAGTATTAGCTGACAGTAATGCCACTTAGGTCATATGCCTCACCTTGCTCCTTCCTGACTGGTCATTTCAACCCTAAGGGTATGCTGTGAGTTTGGCAGGTTGTTGGAAGAGGACCAGACTTAAAAGGTCTGCGACTCTACTACAATTCAGCCATTAAAGTCAACACTACTTCATCTGGGCAATAGACTGTGGTGTGTCTAGTGCATAACTTGAGGAAGGAAAATGGACAGCACTACTGTGGATCAGAATGACACTATCAGGTGTTCTTGAAGCATCCCAAAAGAAAATGCAGTCTGACCGTTCATATGCATCCATCTCTCTCCATTTCAATGTCTCTCTAAAGTGCTACAGCAGTTTATGGCAATGCATTTCTTTCTACTGAAGCAACACCTGTACTGATATCAGCAATTTATGTTAAAACATACTGTAATACTGTTGTTTATGAGACGATTCTTGTTTGTTTTTGTGTTGACCGTGCCCTGGCCCAGCAATCAAGGAGCCTCAGTCCTCACCACTAACACCAGGGAGGTCGTCTCATAGAAGAGAGGAAAGAATAACTAATACAAACAGTAAAGTACAAGTTCCCTTAAGTGCACACAGAGATCACAGTCAGTCTGGGGCTGGTTGCTCCCTTGCTCACCAGGTCCCCAATAAGACTCCCCACTGGCACAGCTATAGGGTCCAAGTCTCAGACTAACTGGGCAAGCTAAAACCTCCAGTACCCTCTCTGTCCAATCAGTGCTTCATGTCCCTGTCAAGCAGCTGACACAACACACACACAAGTATTTATACAACTTCACAGACACTCCTGGGAAAGGATGACACAGATTCTCTAACTGTGCCCCTTTACTCAGACTATACAGTAGTAATTACTGCCACCACCCAGTTGATAATATCAGAAACTAAAAGGCCATTAAAAGGGTGTCCAATTATTACTGTGCAATATTATTATCCAATGGTAGTATGACTAACAGTCAAGGCTTACGTTAGAGTGGCCTATTACAATAACCTCTATAAATATGCAATGTACTCTAGAGCTTATCTCTACACAAATCAGCCACAGGTAGGTTTTAAAAATATTTAATAATAAATAATTAAAACACAAGACAAAACTACTACACCACAGAAATATCTAAGAGTTCAGCGATCACACAGAAACTTAAAATAATACAGTAGGACAGGTCTGATTTCAAAGAAAAATACCTAATTAATCTTTAATAGCTTTAACTATTCCTACAAGAAATCATAGTGCTAAAACTTACACGTGAGCACAAGGCAGAGTTAGACGTCCAAAGTCAAAATGCTTCAAGTCTCTTGTGAGAAATAGTATTTAAACATTACTAACAAACATGTCTCTAAGGCTCTCCTAAATTACATAATTTTTGACACTTAGGTTTTCCCAGTATTCATATTGCATCATCTTAACACCTGGTCTGAGTTCTCAGGCCACAAACTGCATTATTTAGCAATCTAACACCTGCTCAGAACTTACAACAATACAAGGCATTTCACATGTATATTCTAACAGAAACTAGAGCAATAAAGCACCTTCCCCATCTAAATTCTGGTCATAAACTTTAGCCTTAAAACAATGGGCATGAAACCTTCATCCAGTCGCACTGGAGCCGAATTGTAAAACATTAAAGAGATTCATAAGATCTTTTCAACTTAAAAAGACACATTTGAAATACTTGGCTTGGTTTTCCTTACAGCAGATGGCAATGTTGCAACAATCTTGAAGTTCACATTTTACAGTGTTTTCTTCCACTTAAAAACACAAGCCTGTATTTTACATTTATTTATACAGTTGATAGAATTATGTATCAAATTCTATTTGACTAGGCTGGCAGCCTTCGCCCATCTCTCCCCAATCGTCACAGTTTTAAAGACAAAAAAGTCATAGATTCTGTGAACTACTTACGTAGTCATATCACTTTTCTGACCTTTTTCTGAAAAAAAGGTAGTAAGAGTTCCCATGTATTCATGTGCTCTCCAATGGCATTTTAATAAACATAATCAGCAGTTAGGAAGGAAATAGCCAACTAAACTAGAACTTGTGTACAGTTACCCTTGCTAGTACATTTTCACAGACCTGCTGCAGAGTAGTTTTTTTCTCAGATTTCAAACAATAACACTTAAAAATGTAGAACAAGTTGACTATATGACAGATTTTTTTTTTTGCAAAGAAACAATTTGCATACCAAAGTCAACTACGCAGATGAGATTTACACTGCTGGAATTACTGGTAATAGTATATAGTATGCTTCAAAATATGGCACAGTTAACTGCAGTTTCCCATTCTAGTATACAGCTGACTTGTAGGAATGTACATTATCTTCACTAGTGTTAGTTTAATATTTGTCTGGAACTTTTCATCCTCCACTCCCTGGTGACCATCTGGCCCCTTCCTCCATCAGCCCATTTGTCTCCTCTTCCCCGGTGTTCTAGGATACCAGGGGAGAAGGGAAAGATCTGAGGATTACAAGCAGAATTCTGCAGGAAGTATGGTAATTTCCACTTCAAATTTTCTTTCGTAATGCAGCCTGATATGTGTATACTCTCACAGCACTGACCCAATGAAGTATGCACACTTGTGTGAGTGCACCTAATTCAAGTACTGCAACTACTGTTTGGTGGGTGCATATGTGCCTTCTTTTATCAAGTCATCCTTTTCAGGGTGTCAGTATGTCAGTAGTGCAGCAAACTGTGCCGATTCCCTCCCCTCCATGATGGGATGTATCAGACACTCATTCACTCTCTCACTGGCTGGATCCACCAGCAGCAAAGTCATCTAGATCAGTGCTTTTCCACCTCCAGTCTGGCAGAAATCTCCTGACGGTCCATGAAAGACTAGGACCTGCTGGCTGGAGAGTAGGAGCTGGCCAGACTTATTTTTTAATTAAAAAAAAGTTGCTTTTTTTGCCCTTTGCATCTGGGTCACATAAGCGCGGCAGATATGTGCTACCTGCTTTTTGTCTTCTGCGTCTAGGTAACCTGCTGTTTACATCTTCGTCTTCCACACACATGGAATTTGAATGCCGGAAGACATTTGAAATGTGGACCGCAAACAGACAATTGAAAGGTAGGTATGTGTGAGTGTGTTTGTTTAAATGGTAGGTAGTTAAGTGTGTGTGTATATGTAAGTAGTAGGTAGGTGAGCATATGTGTATGTGTTTATATGTAAAACGTATGTAGGTAGATAGGTAGGTGTGTGTGTGTGTGTGTGTGTGTGTGTGTGTGTGTGTGTGTGTATATAAAAAGAGGGAGGGAGGCGTCGCTCAGTTGTCCACATTTTTACCTCATACTTTTAGTCTGTTCCTCATAAAATTTGTGTTTTTTGGAGAGGGGGTTTATGGTGGCACACTTCAGTAAATAATGACAGGCACTTGAGTTTCAGACTTCATATCCTTCAAAAAATGCAAGATAACACAATACCTTTTACTCTAGCAACTTTACATGTTTGTGACGGCAATATTTAAAGTTTGTCCCGCCATTATTTTTGGCTTTGCCCAGATTTTTTGTGTTAAGAGGTTGAGAGGTATGTGCAGATGGATGAGGTCAGAAACAAAAAACAGACAGGGGTGTGTGTGCATGATTGGAAAGAGCAGGCCTTGGTTAATCAATGCATTTTAACTCTTTCTGATATGCAACCATGGTTTTAGCAGTTTAGCAAAACATAACACAACTCTCCATCCTACCCCCAGCAGGGGAAACCTGACATAACCTGTATCCTTCAAAAAGCAGCAGCAACAGAAAGTAGCCAATGCCACACCCTGCTAATTTAACTGTCATAAAATGAAACAAAGCCATTCCTGTCACGCCGTGTTTCAGTCTACGGTTTACAGTTATATTAATCCTTTTGACTTTCCTCACCATGCATTTTTGGCCCCATTCCCTGCTCCATTGTCAGGAGTGTTGAGATCCTGCTGTAACCCAACATAAAGAAGGGCTTTCCCCTTCCAGGAACAGAGCAGCCTTCATCAATCTTTCATACGGTGATGTCTCCATTCTGCTTTGGAAGGGTAAGACTTGAGAGGCAGGAGTCATATATGCAACAGAGCAGGGATTTTTGAAAATGAAAGAGGAAGGGAAAAGGCCTAGCTGGGTTGGAATGAGCACTGCCCACAGTGTCTTCTCTCTCTCATCCTTCCACAACTGCCGAATGATCTGCAGTCTGCTTATAACCAAGACACACTACCTTATCTCCATTTGACAGTACTCAGAAGCAAACATAATAGAACAACCCTCACCCCCGGCAGGGGAAACTTGACATAAGCTGGTCAAGTTCTACCTTACCCCAGCCTAACTCCTCCAGCCTCAGTCATCAATCAAACTCATGTCATCTTGGTCAAAAGTCAGGTCTCTATCCCTCTATACCACAAATCCACAGTCATTTCACCATGTTTTAAAGTGAGACATTTACTTTGGATAATACTACAGTAATGTATACAAACATAATCTCAAACAGGAGTAATACACATATGCTAAATGGTGAAAAACAAAGCAAAATAATCACAATGAACGTTGAAACAATTATCAACCTGATAAGCTTATGCATCATGTACTTTATATTTTGCACTTGTAGAGAGATGCAAGTATTTCAGCAACTGAAAGAAACTTGCCTTTGTCACTGTTTTGTCACCCACTTCCCAAGGTCATCTGCACTGACGTTTGTCATAGATATCTTTTCTAGCCATATCCTTCATTAATTATGCAATTCTGTGGCTGCAATGTATGTGAAAAAATAGTCAAGAAAAGCATATGCCTGGCTTTCATGTTTCAGCAAATCAAAGGTTAGAGCTCACAGTATTGCTGGTGGATGTTATGGCCACTACAGGTCAGAGAGAGCATCTGAGTGGCTTCCATTGTGTGCTGGCAGCTCCTTAGCTGGCAAGAGAATTTACTGCACTAAGGGAGGACAAGGCATAGGGACCAGTTTCCCCTCACAACTATAACGAATCTTACCAGTGTTCTAGTAGAATCCCAGATGGAGATCCTCAACAGCTTACTGTTTAGTACAGGATGGACTAACAGCTGGAAGATGGTAAGTATGGTATACCTAGCATGGGGGGGGGGGGGGGGTTTGGAAAAACACAAATAACTACAACATCGATGGTCTAAAAGCAGTCACAGGGAAACTCATGGGGAAAAGGGGAAAGGCTTTATGCTTTCCTGCAGGAGAACAACTTACACTAGTTCATGTATAGAATTAGCGGTCAGTCAAACCTGACCTAGCATTATGGCTGGTTTACAAAGGTACCACTAGACATGGACTGCTTGGACTTCAACAAGGCCCTCTACAGTCCTATACAGGTAGCTGCTAGGAAAACTGAAGAAGTTGGGGTAGTCTCAATATAAGAAGAACTGCTGCATGGCTGAAGGATGAACAACAGAAAGTTCTAGTGATATGGGTGGCATGAGGAGTAACATTAGTCTAATATAGCACAAGCTGGTCTCAACACAGTAACTCTTCAGTATGACTGTTTCAGACACATCTGAGGGAGTAGAGAACAGGATCATACTGTACTTTTATGCAATAAAAGTAGGTGCTGCAATACAGGAAGAAGGAAAGAGCTTAAACAAGGATTTTACAGGAAGAAGGAAAGAGCTTAAACAAGGATTTGGAAAGGCTAACCAAAAGAGAAATGGTGGTTGATCAAGTTCACTGCAAACCAATGCAAAGTACTGCATTTGTGATGAAACAACTTTGGTGTTAACTGTCAGATGGGAGCAATATAACTGGACAGCAAAAGAGCTAAAACGTATTTGGGATGCTGATTACATCAAAGGAGTCAAGTGAGACAGTTGTGGCACCAGCAGCAAATAGAATGCTGGACTGGGGTACCTGTCAAATCTTCGAATGCTCAAAATTCCGAACGTTACATGGTCGAGACCAAACGTTCAAAATTTTGAGTGTTCGAAGATAGACCTTTCAATGGCACTGTACGGTGCAGATAGGAAGAATTTCCCTTTTCTGCACTGAAGTGCAGTCTCTGAGTTGGTATATTTAAGTAGGGGGGTGTGGGGGGTGCAGGGGGGCTTGCCCCCCTTCCTAAACTGTTAGTGTTTTTTTTTTTTTTCTTTTTTTATGTTCGAACATCCAAATGTCGAACATTTGGTCTCGACCATGTAATGTTCGACATTTTGGATGTTCGAACATTTAACATAGACCCGCTGGTGGACTGTATCCTCAGAAGAAGGGAGGTAGCAGAAAGAAACATGGGTTACACACATCCAACCCAACTACTAAAAACATCATTCTACCCATTAATAATCTTTACCCTACTCCTACTTTCCATCCTGTCCTCCTACCACACTCAGCTTCATAACCACACCCCATCCCCTTGGGAAACTGATTCCACAGCCAACACCACTAAACTAAAAAACTTCCCTATATCGCCATGTGACCTTACCTCCCCCTACCCTTCTCTTACTCGCGCATTAAACTGAAAATCAAAACTAACCCCCTCTCTTCTCAAAAACAAACTAAAATAATTCACAAATTGACCAAACTCTATCTACACCCTACTCCATAAACTCACTTGCAGTGGTGATGTACATCCCCAATCCAGGACTCAAAACATCTATCAGCCCAAACTTGAACCAGCTAAATCCCCATACACCACAGACCTACCTCAGCTCTCCTCTTCTTAAACATTAATGTAAGAAGTATATTTAACAGAATTCATGACCTTCATGCCCTACTAGCTCTATACAAACCAGATATTGCTGTGTTAACTGAAACATGGCTCAAACCACAGCATCACAATAATGAGATTAGTGCCCTGGGTTACAATATTAACCGAAGAGACAGATCAGATAAAAAGGGTGGAGGAGTTGCGATATTACTCCAAAAATCATCTTGCCTTAGAACAAATAGATTACAATACCCATGAATTCAAAGATGTAGAACTAATCCTTGCCAAATTAAAAATAAGTTCCAAAAAACATATAATTAGTGCAGGTTGCTATATACCTCCAGGCAATAACATCACTGTAATGGAAAGCCTGCTTAATTGGACCTCCAACTCCCTTCCACATGAAGCAATATTATTAGGAAACTACAATATTGACTGGCTTCACTGCTCCAGCCATAACCCCTCTGCCTTCATAAACCTCCACAGGTTTTCCCAAACAGTAACCACCCCCACTTGAATTGACAAAACTTCCAAACGCCAGTCCATCTTAGACTGGATCCTGGTATCTGACCCCACTCTTGCGCAGCAATCTGGTTGTCCTCCAGACACCCTAAGTGACCATCATCCAACCTACCTTATTAGAAACAGATCCCAAACCATCAACCAACCTATCCTCAGAGTAGTTAGAAACAAAAAAACCTTTATAGCTACTGATCTCATCAATACTCTAAAAAGCTGTAACTGGACCCCCCTAAAACATCTACCTCTAGACGATGCTGTTGAGTACTTTAACACAACCTTCATAAAAATCTTAAACCATCATGCACCCCCTGGAACCATTAGAATAAAAACTAACTATGCCCCATGGCTAAGAAAAGATACTAAAACTATAATGAAAGAAAGGGACAAGGCCTGGCTTCAATATCAGAAAAACAAAACCACTACTTTGAGACAAAACTATGTAGTGCTCTGTAACAAAGCCAAAAAACAAATCAAACTAGACAAATCCAGCTACTAAACAAGCATGCAAGAAAAATATGCTCACAACCCACAAAAATTCTGGGCCTCAATAAATATACTGCATCCAGGAAAGTCCACGAATCCAAACCCTGTGCTTCCAAATAACCATGAAAACATTCCTACTCAGTTTAACAAATTCTTTACAAAACAATAGCCCCAGTTTTCACCTCCACTCTGTATCCACCAAATCAATATTTAAACTCCTTGGTGAACTTAAACCAACCACTCTAGCAGCTGATAAGCTGCCATCAGACTTCCTTCGGATCTCAGCTGAAGCTATAGCCTATCCTGTCACTATTCTCATAAACGGATCTCTCTCAAAATGCAAAGTCCCCACCTCATGGAAAACATCATATATAATTCCACTGCACAAAGGAGGCAACTCCTTAGAGCTCACCAACTATCGCCCAATAGCAATCCTAGCACCTTTATCCAAAATATTAGAAAGAGTTGTTCATACGCAACTAATACAATACCTCCACAATGACAACCTACTCTCCATATCCCAGCATGGCTTTAGACCTTCCCATAGCACCACAACAGCACTTCTATCATTCACCAACATAGTTAACCACCACAGAAACAAAGGTCTATTTGTTTCATCCATATTCTTAGACCTATCAAAAGCCTTTGACATGGTAAACCACAGTCTGCTTCTTGATACCCTATCCACCCTAAATATAAGTCCCTCCTCTATATCATGGTTCAACAGCTACTTATCTGCCCATCAGCAAGCAGTCCTATGGCAGGACCAATTGTCCCCCCTGTTACCAGTAACTAGAGGAGCCCCTCAAGGATCCATCCTTGGCCCACTGCTGTTCACTCTATTTACAAATCAGATCTCTTCATCCTCTCCCACTGCCTCAATAGTATAATATGCAGATGACACTACCCTCATATGTGCTTCCCCCACCCTTAGTGAACTGCAAACCCTTACCCAAAATAACTTCACCCTAGCCGAAACTTGGTTCACTAACATCAAACTTTTTCTTAATCCCAAAAAAAAAAAACTAATTCTTTTCAGTCCTGGCAGAGCTCCTCCCCTAAATAATAATTTCACCATTAGCTCCAAAGAAAAAATTCAAATCAGTCCAACCACACACACTAAACTGCTAGGCATAGAAATAGACAATAACTTGAGGTTCGACATCCACATAGCACAAACCATTAAGAAAGTTAATAAAAAACTTGGTCTCCTCTACAGGAACAAACAGTTTATGACAAAACGCACCAAAGTAACCATCGCAAGGACTCATCTTCTATCCACCCCCCTCTATGCCTCTCCCATCTTGACCAATCTCCGCCAAACTGATCTAAATAAAATGGAATCTTGCTACAACAAGATTGCCAAGTTTGCTATTGAAGCCTCATATAGGTCCCACCACTGTCTATCCCTTAAGCAACTCAAATGGCTTGAGTTGCCTCATATACTTCTACTCAATCAACTCTCTATAGCGCACAAATTCTACTACCTTCCTGAGATAACTCCAGCACTTCAGCACCTAATTCAGCCCCACATTCCCTCTAGAGCCTTAAGATCTAGTAACGAGAAAGTACAGTTTTGTACCTACCATAAATGTAGATGTTCGAGGATCCACATTGCTGCAGTCCTAACCATTGGGTAGTCCGCTGTCCAGTGACTGATGTCAGGCCCCAGATGTCAGAAGACCCTAAAAGACAAGGCCCAAACCAAAAACACCAAAACCCTGCACCAAACATATATACAATATATACAAATTTACAAGAATATAGCCTAACCCACACCACCACCCCTAAACACAGAGGGAAGGAGGGGATCCTAACATCTACATTTATGGTAGGTACAAAACTGTACTATGTTCTTCATTCCACATTGCTGCAGTCCTAACCATTGGGTAGAATCCCAAAGCAGAGGTAAGGGAGGCTGGCAAATCATAAGGAAGCAGGAGCTGTCAACATGCCTTGCAAAATAGCTGTGGCAAAACCAGCCCTAGATTTAGAGTAGAGAGGAAGGTGGTAAGAAAGTATGCACTGAACTCCAAGTAGCTGCCTCCAAAATATCCTTAGTTGCCACCCCTTAGAAATGCTGTAGAAGTGGCAGTAGCCCTAGTGGAATGAGGCCTAATCCCAGCTGGAATCTCCTTGCCATGATGGGAATAACAAAATGAAATGCAAAACCCAATCCACTTAGAAATAGTTTGCTTAGACACAGGCTTGCCCTGAGAACTCAAAGCAAAAGAAACAAACAACTGCTGAGACTGCCTGAAATCCTTAGTCCTGCTTAAATAATAACGTAACTGCCTATGTACATCCAAAGTGTGCAAAATCTTTTCTCCCTTATTTTGGGGATCTGCATAGAAAGTAGGCAAATGAATAGTTTGGTTTAAAGCCACACTAGAAACCACCTTAGGCATAAAGGAAGGATTAGTACGTAATGATACCCTATCCTTATGGAAAATCAAAAGGGCTCTACTGCCATAAGGGCCTGCAACTCAGAAACCCTTCTTGCAGAAGTAATAGCCAACAAAAAGCCGTTTTCCATGAAAAGTATTTCAATTCAGCGGTTGTAGAGTAAGTTTTTCCAACACAAAATTGAGATCCCAAGCAGGAGTAGGAGCTCGGGGTCTTATATTCTTTGCCCCTCTAAGAAACTGCTTGAACAAAGGATGCGAAAACAATGGTGGGTCACAATCATAGTGAGCTGAAATTGCTGCAGCATGAATCTTAATGGAAGAGAAGGACAAACCTTTGTCCAATAACTCAGTAAGATATTGAAGAGCCACACTCAAATTAGGCTCAGAAATCTCCAAATTCTTTGCTGCAGTCCAAAAATAAAAATCTCTTCCATTTTTCACTTTCCTTGTACTAGGTCTTCTGGCTTCCATAATCACATTTAAAACTTGTTGAGGAAGTTGAGACCTGCTGTGTTTCAAAACAGAATATGCCAGGCTGTTAGATGAAGAGAGTGAAGTTTGACATTGAGCAGGTGACCGTCCTTCTGAGATAACAGGTGTGGAATCAAAGGTAAAGGCCATGGGCGTCCTTACCAGACTCCTTAGTAGTGGGTACCAGTGTTGCGAGGCCAATCTGGAGCTATTAAAATCATCCTTGGCTTGTCTTGTCTGACCTTTAGGAGCACCTTTGGGAGAAGAGGCAGAGGTGGAAAGGCATACACATGAAGATTTTTCCAACTGAAAGAAAGAGCATCCACTTTCCAAGCTGTGTGATGAAACCCCTTTGTGCAAAACTTTGGCAGCTGGTGGTTTAGTGGAGAAGCGAACAGATCTATGTCTGGAGTTCCCCATGACACTGTCAATTTCTGAAATACATGAAGATCCAGTTTCTGGGGATCCATGATTTGTCTGCTTAACACATCTGCTAAGGAGTTCTGTGCTCCAGAAACCTTGCCTGAAGAGTTAGTTGCAAGCTGAGCGCAGTCTCCCATAAAATCATTGCTTGCCTGCATAGAGGATAAGAATGTGTTCCCCTTGTTTGTTGATGTACCACATGACAGTTGTGTTGTCTGTTAGAATCAACACCTGCCCCGAAGCAGCAACTCCTTGAAAGCCATTAATGCAAACTGGACTGCTAACATCTCCTTCATGTTGATATGTAGATGCAGTAGTCTGGCAGGCCACTTGTCTTGTATCCACTTTCCATTTAGATGAGCTCCCAAGCAATGTCCGAGGCATCTGTCGTTAAAATCTGATTGTTTAGGTGACATTCCTGAGCCCACCACAAAAATTCTTTTGGATGCAAGGTATTATTTGAATGACAGTGTCCAAATCCTGGCAGTGCTGTGTCCATACATTTTGAGATACCATTGCAGCTTCCTCATATGCAGTTTGGCATTGGGAAGCACCAGAATACAAGATGCCATGAACCCTAAGGCTTGAAGGACTGTCCTTGCAGTCAGCCCGGACTGAAGAGATAGTTGGTGGAAATAACTGGAAAGATTCTTTTGTTTGTCCGGGGTTAAAAGGCCATCTGGGCTGCTGTATTCAGTCTCACACCCAGAAAGCACATGTCTTGAGAGGGTACTAGACTGGACTTTATTTCGTTCACAGAATACCCTAGGCATCTTAGCACTGCTATGACATATTCCAAATGCTGTAGAAGGTCTTCCTTTTCTTGAGCCAGAATCAGGCAGTCGTCCAAGTAAGGATAGATTTGAATTCCTTTTAGCCTGAAGTAAGCTATCACTGGAGCCAGAACCTTTGTGAATACTGTAGATAAGCCAAAGGGCAATGCAGAGAACTGATAATGAGAATTTCCAGCTAGATACTTTCTGCAACTTAGTCTTATAGGCACATGAAGGTAAGCTTCCTTGAGATCTAAAGTTACCATCCAGTGATCTTTGCCCAGCAGAGGTAAAAGCTGTTGTAACGTCAACATTTTGAACTTGGGAATGTCCAGATAAGTGTTGAGGATAGATAAATCCAAAATTGGTCTCTTTGGTACTAGGAACAGGCGAGAATAAAATCCTAGGCCTCTTTCTGGTACAGGGACTGGCTGAATGGCCCCTATTTGGAGTAACAGAGAAATTTGCTTGTGAGCCTCTATTCTTTGTGGCGGAGCATGCCTTTGAAAGGGGGCAAGGTATGGAAATAAAACCTGTAACCGTGGTGAATGATATCCAAAACCCATCTGTCTTGAGTAATTAAATCCCAATTTTCTTTGAAAAGAGACAGCCTTCCTCCCAAAGGAGCTGCCAGACGAGAATGTACTGGCAGGTGAAATCATTGGGTCTGTTGGACTGACCCCTGCCCTCACCAGAAGTCTGAGCAGGAGAACTCCTGTTCTAGGCCTAAAAGAACCTTGAGCTCTAGACTGGGAATCATAAGCAGGATATGTCCATCCCTTAGTAGGCCAATGTCTGCTAAACTTTGGAGGTTGCACCTGCAAAAAATCTTTAACAGTCTGCATAGACTTAGCCTTGTCCTCCATTTTCTTTAAAACTGCTTCCACAGGCGAACCAAACAACACATCAGACTGTAAAGGAGCATCTAAAATCCTTGTCTTAACATGCTCAGCTAAATTCTGATCCCTCAACCAGGCAAGAACAGAACCAGTGGCAGCCACCCTCGAGGAGGCCTGCACAGCATCAAAACCACATTGCAAAGAATGCTTACCCACTTGTTCAGACACATGAACTAAGTCATGCAACTCTTTACATTCAATACCTTCAGAGCATCCACCTTAGATTTCAATTGTGTAAGGAGATAATTTTGATATTTTAGCATGTGAAACTGACAATTCAACGCCCTCATGGCTAAAGTGGAAGAAGTATACACTTTCTTTCCCCATCTATCCAAAGCCCTTGCCTCTTTATCAGTGGGAACAGGATTTTTAACAACAGAGGCCTTAACACCTTTAGGCCCTTGAGAAACAGTTTCGGGTCTGCCCTAGGACTCTTAAAAGATACTTATGAGCTTCAGGCACCCTATAGTACCTATCAGGTTTAACAGGGGCAGGAGGCAAAGAATCAGGAAGCCTCTGCAAAACATCTTCCACCACATTCAACACAGGAGGTATAGCTAAGGGCCTATGCTGGGGTAAAACAAGAATTCCCTAAGCCTCTTCCTGGAATCAGAGAAATCTTGGCCTTCCCATTTAAAATGCTCCCTCATGGAATGCAGAGTCTCTGAAAATGAGAAATCCTCAGGAGGAGAAGCTGAAGGAGTGGAATCATCCACATCAGAATCAGAATAAGGAGGAAGACTCAGAAGCCTCAGAACACTGTTCAAAACTCTCAAACTCAGGCTCCACCCTAGGCCTCTTATCAGGCGGGGGCATAGAACCTCTAATCATAGTAATCAAATCCTCTGCCATTTTAAGCATATGTTTCTTAGGCACAGAACCTGAAGTGCTAGGAGAAGCCCCCACTGAAGCTAAACTTGGCCTACCCCTTAAAGAAGTCTTGGAAACAGAAGGAGAGGCTCTAACCACCTTAGGAATAGAGGGAAGAACAGCTACCTGAGAAGCCCCCTCAGCCTGGCCTACCTCCTGAGAGGGCACATCCTGTAACAGTAAAGTCTCTGCCTGAGACTCCAAGGAAACTCCTGGCAAAACCTCTGGCTCCACTGAGCCTTCTAAAGGACCGACGTCCGGGACTGCCGGTTCTTCAACTCTAGGCTTAGCTGCTTTGTCCTTGCGCTTTCGGCATTTTATAGTTACAACGCTTCCCAAACACTAACCTGGCACAGTCTAACCTTTGTTAAATCTAGCACAAGAGCGGCATCCAACAAGGTATACACAAAGTATGATAATCCCTATGAGGTATCTGTTTCCCACAAGAAATACAGTTATTCACTTTTTCTGACATCCGGTTAAATACTGAGGCAAGAAAACCAAAATGTTCGTAGTACTTAGCCAACTTTGATTCGGTCTGAAACTCCGACTTCAGAAAATTTCAGAACGCCAACCTGCACTCGCAAAACTGCTTCTGCATAATGGTTAGGACTGCAGCAATGTGGAATGAAGAACATCCTTATAACTGTCATCAAACATAAAAATGAAGCTGGTAAGTCCCTCTTTGCCAAAACCATTGCCAAAACCTGGAACACACTGCCAAGCCAAACAACTTCTACCACCTCCTTTAGTCAATACAAAAAACTCCTGAAAATCCACTAAGTAACTGGCTATGCTCATGCCACTCACCAGGCTAATCCATACCAAGAGAATTTGTCAGGATAAACAGTTTCTCCCCTGAAAGCTTCCAAACCCGTATACATTTACCTTACAAAACTTATAACTGAAAAAGAAAAAAAAAATGTACCTCTGATTAACATGTTAATCACTTGCATGATGTCCTGTTGTGTATATATGCCATATGAATGTATGTATGTTCTACTTCATTTTACTCTCATGTAATGTACTGTAATGTGGAGCTTTTCTCCCCAGGCCTCCGCTGAAAATGGACCTGTGTCCAGTCGGACTTTCTCGGTAAACAAATGTAAAATAAAATAAATAAGAACAATGCCCTGGTCAGGCCACAACACAAGTACTGTGAGCAATTTTGGATGACATACAAGGAGGACACACTGCTACCACAATAAGTCCACAGAAAAGTCACTAAAATGGAATGAAGGCAGAGAATATGTCCAAAGGCTGAAAGAGATGGAGCTTTTCTCACTAGAGACTAGAAGTGAAATAGGAGACATGGCCAGTGCTAAAGATCATGCTGAGGACATGTGAACAGCCAACTGAACAGGAATAACAGACAGGAGTAGGGGACACAGGTTGCACAATGTGAGAACACCTACTACCTGTAATTTTGTAAGCTGCTTTTATTGGAAAAAATCACAGACCCTCAGAACGAACTTATAATGGATAGTGGGCAAGGAAGGGACAGGGAATACAAGAAGGCATGGTAAAGGTGAATAAAGGATGATGGAAAACAAGAGGGATGAATGTGAGGTAAAATGTTAAATTTATTTATTTTACATTTGTTGACCGGGTAGTGTTCAACTGGGCCATGGAGTCCGTTTTTAGTGGAGACCCAAAGAGAAAAGCTCCACACACAATGATATTGTAAAGATAACACAAGTGATAAAAATCATAAAATTAAATACAGAAAATACACTTAATAAAAAACTAATACATGTATATTCTAGTTGTCCAGAGATAAAAAAAAAAATATGAATGTGGCTAGCATTGTAGATACTGAGTGAATTTGATTGAGAGAAGCATCCATGCGGTCATAAGTTGTAACACACTTAAATTTAAAAAATCTAAAATGGGCTAGAGCAAGAAGATAAAGTTCCTTTGAGAGGGGGATGGAGAAAAAGTAGATTGAGAGGGGACTGATTATCCTGGAGAAAGTACAGTTGTGTACACTTACCATAAATGTAGATGTTAAAGTGTATTCACTGTTGCGGTCATCACATTTGGGTTATCCCTGCCAGGGTAGCCCTCGGCGGGCCCAAATACCAGAGACTTAGTATTTCTGCGTCGGTTACTGTCGCTTGAGGACTGACGTCAGGTCGTCAGTGGTATAAAGTAACAGCCGATCCCCAAAGCTGAGGAAATGGGTGGAGGCAGTCAAGGAAGCTAGGGACTGGCTAGGATGACCTGCAAGACTGCAGAGGAAAACCCTGCCCTGGATTTGGAGAAGAGAGGCAGGTGGTAATGCTTGGTAAAAGTGTGAGCAGATGTCCAGGTAGCAGCCTCCAGGATGTCCCTGGTGGATACTCCTCTGAGGAAAGCTGCAGAGGTGGAGGCCGCTCTGGTGGAGTGCGTCCTGACCCCCATGGGGGGAGGCTTACCATGCTGTTTGTACCAGAAATGGATGCAGTGTGCTATCCATTTGGAAATGGTTTGCTTGGAGATAGCTTTGCCTTCTGCCCTTGTAGCAAAGCTAACCAGCAGTTGATCAGACTTCCTGAAGGATTTTGTCCTATTCAGATAGTATCTGAGCTGTCTGTGCACATTTAGAGTGAAGAATCCGTTCCCCCTTGTCCTGGGGATTAGAAAAAAAGGTGGGCAAATGAATGGATTGGTTGAGAGCCACACTGGACACCACTTTGGGCATGAAGGATGGGTTAGTTCTGAGGGATACCCAGTCTGCATGGAAGATGATGAAGGGTTCCACAGCCATGAGTGCTTGCAGCTCAGAGACTCTTCTGGCTGAAGTGATGGCCAGAAGGAAGGCTGTTTTCCAGGAGAGAAATGTTAGCTCTGCAGAAGAAGCTGGATCGAAAGGAGGCAGGGTGAGCTTTTCCAAGACATAGTTAAGGTCCCAAGCTGGTGTTGGTGCCCTTCTGGGGGGCCTCAAGTTGCTAGCCCCTCTGAGGAACTGTTTGATCAAAGGGTGTGGAAAAGGGGCTGCTCAGTGGGAAAATAAGCAGAAGTAGCAGAGGCATGATTTTTTATAGAGGAGAAAGAGAGACCACTATGTAGTAGGTCAGCTAAGTAATCCAGGATGAGAGAGATGGAGGGCTGTGCCATATTGGTCCCCTTAGCCTGGACCAGGTGCAGAACCTTTTTCATTTATCTGCATAAGACTTTCTGGTGCTAGGGCATCTGGCCTCACGGATAATATCCAGAACCTGTTTACCGAGGATGGAAGATTGGTTCGGGGTTAGGGAATAAGCCAAGCTGCCAAACTGAGTGTCTGCAATTGGGGATGCATGAATTCTCCTTCCCTCTGGGTTAGGAGGTTTGGAATCTGAGGAAGATGCCATGGAGGCAGTGGGGACAAGCTGCGCAGCAAGGGGTACCAGTGCTGTCGGGGCCAGTCTGGAGCTATAAGAATGGTCCTTGGTTTTTCCTCCTGATTTTGAGCAGTACCCTGGGGATGAGAGGTAGGTGAAGAAAGGCATAGACTGAGAGGATGACGCAAGGGAAGGACAGGCCATCCACTTTCCAAGCAATGCAGTGATGCTCCTTGGTGCAGAATTTGCTGAGCTGATGGTTTGTGTGGAAGGCAAAGAGGTCGACCTTCGGGGTTCCCCATTTCTGAGTTATTAGGAAGAAGGTACTTCTGATGTGCTGCCACTTGTGTGCATCCAAAAGGTTCCTGCTTAATTGGTCTGCCAGGGAAATGAGAGCCTGGTAGGTATTGTGCTAACAGGTGTAGTTGCATGGAAGAGGCTGTGAGCCAAAGGGTCATGGCCAGCCAGGATAGAGGGTAGCAGTGAGTCCCTCCCTGCTTGTTGATGTACCACATCACAGTGGTGTTGTCTGTTTTGACCAGGAGAACCCCTGAGAAGAGAAGGGGTTTGAAAGCTATCAAGGCATGCTGCACAGCCATCATCACTTTCTGAATGACGTGCAGGGGGATTTGCTGTGGGCTCCATTGCCCTGTATGCACCTGCCATCCAGGTGTGCACCCCAAGCGTAGTCTGATGTGTCTGTGGTGAGGGTCTGGAAGGCGGGGTGTGGGGAGAAAGGCATTCCCTTGTTGTGGGAGCATACTGTTGCCCACCAAAGAAATTCCTTTCTGAGGCAAGGAATTATACGTAGAAGAGTTTCCAGATCTTGAGAGTGTTGACACCAAAGGCTCTTTAGGTACCATTGAAGTTTCCTCATATGCAGTCTGGCATATGGAATGAGGAGTATGCAAAAGGCCATGAAGCCCAGGGCTTGCAGGATTTTCCTTGCAGAAAGCTGTGGCCTGGTGAGCAGTTGAGAGAAGTAGGCTGACAGGAAAATTTGTTTCTCTGGTGTAAGGTATGCCATCTGGGATGCTGTGTCAAGATTTGCTCCCAGGAAGATTATCCTTTGGGTGGGCAACTGTCTTGATTTCTTTTTGTTGATTGTGCACCCTAGGGAGGTTAGTAGGCTCTTTACAAAGGCCAGGTGTTTGAGCAGCTTTTCCTGGCTGTCTGCCTGAATAAGGCAGTTGCCTAAGTAGGGGTAAATTTGAATATTTCTTTGCCTGCAAAAGGCAATGGCCGGAGCCAGGCATTTTGTGAAAACTCTGGGAGCAGTAGATAAGCCAAAGGGAAGCACAGAGAAAGTACAGTTGTGTACACTTACCACAAATGTAGATGTTCGAGTGTATTCACTGTTGCAGTCATTACATTTGGGTAATCTGCTGGCAGGTTGCCCTCAGTTGGCCTATTAAAGTCTTGGGTCCTGCATAGGTTACTGTCCCTTCTTCTATGATGTCAGGTCGTCAGGAGTATAAAACATGCAGCCGACGCCATTACATTAGTTTTTCTTGCCCCAGATGTCAGGTGTCCCCCAAATGGGGAGCAAAATATATTTCTATATCTATCTATATATATATATATATATATATATATCTATATATATATCTATATAAATATATATCTATATATATATATATATATATATATATATATATATATATATATATATATATATATATATATATATCTATATATATATATATATATATATATATATATATATATATATATATATATATATATAGATATAGATATATAATGTGTGTGTGTGTGTGTATATATATATAATTTAAAACACAAAAAATATACCTCCAAACAAAAGCAAATACACCAAAAAGGCTTTTAAGCATAGTAAAAGAAAGGAGAGGTATAGTAAGAGAAAAACAGGGCTGGAGGGTGGGTAACCAGGACTGCAACAGTGAATACACTCAAACATCTACATTTATGGTAAGTGTACACGACTGTACTATGTTCTTCGTGTTTCACTGTTGCAGTCATTACATTTGGGTAAAATCCCAAAGTTAAGGTTGGGAGGATGGATTTATACAGCATTAGGAGCAGCTATAAGGCCCTGCAGGACAGCAGTGGCAAAGCCAGCTCTGGATTTAGAGAAGAGAGGTAAATGGTAATGCTTGGTGAACGTATAAACTGAGCTCCAGGTAGCAGCTTCTAGAATGTCTCTGGTAGGAACCCATTTGAGAAAGGCTGCAGAAGTAGATGCAGCCCTGGTGGAATGAGATCTGATCCCCTTGGGGATAGGTTTACCATGGTGCATATAGCAGAAACGAATACAATGGCTTATCCATTTGGAAATAGTCTGCTTTGAAATAGCCTTTCCCTCTACCCCTGCAGCAACGGCCACCAATAGTTGTTCAGATTTTCTTAGAGATTTTGTCCTGTTTAAGTAGAATCTAAGTTGTCTGTGTACATCCAATGAATGCAGAATCCATTCACCCTTGTTCTGTGGATTGGGAAAGAAAGTTGGCAGATGAATGGTCTGATTAAGAACCACACTGGATACCACCTTAGGCATAAAAGATGGATTGGTCCTGAGAGCCACCCTGTCAGGATGAAAAATAATGAAAGGCTCCACTGCCATAAGAGCCTGTAATTCTGAAATCCTTCTAGCTGAAGTGACTGCTAAAAGGAAAGCTGTTTTCCAGGAGATAAATTTTAGGTCTGCAGTAGCAGCTGGCTCAAAAGGAGAGAGAGTGAGTTTTTCCAAAATAAAATTGAGGTCCTATGCAGGAGTTGGTGCTCTCCTGGGAGGTCTTAAATTTTCATCCCTCTGAGATGCTGCTTTAGCAGAGGATGAGAGAAGAGGGGAGGTTCTGTGTTGTAATGAGCTGAAATGGCAGAGGCATGGATTTTTATGGAAGAAAAAGATAGGCCCTTGTGAAGCATCTCAGTTAAGTATTGTAGAATTTGAGGAATATTGGGCATTGCTGTGCTTATTTCTTGGGACTGGTTCCAGGCACAGAATCTTTTCCATTTGTCAGCATAAGATTTTCTAGTACTAGGCCTTCTAGCCTCCAAAATGACATTCGCCACAGGTATGCTGAGGGATGACAAAGGTGAAATTAGTTGATTAGCCACACTGCAAGATTCAAAGTTTGGAGATGAGTGTGCAGAATTTGGTAGTTCTGTTGAGACAGTAGGTAAGGTGTCTGAAGCAAGTGCCACGGAGGAAGGTGTGACACATTGCGCAGGAGTGGGTTATCAGTGTTGGCGAGGCCAGTCTGGAGCAATCAGAATCATTTTTGGTTTGTCCTGTCTGACTTTTAGTAGAACTTAGGAGAGCAGAGGGGGTAAAGCATAGACTGATAGGTTTTTCCAGCTGAATGATACAGCATCCACTTTCCAAGCTTTTTTTGTGATGAATTCTTCTGCAGAATTTGTCCAACTGATAGTTCTGGGGTGAGGCAAAAAGATCTATGTCTGGGCTCCCCCATTTGCGTGTCAACATGTTGAAAACTTGCAGTTCCATTCGTGTGGGTCCATAGGATTTCTGCTTAGTTCATCTGTCAGAGTATTTAACATTCCTGGCAGGAACTGAGCTTGTAGTTGTATTTGATAGGTCAAGGCCGTGTTCCACAATGTCATGGCTAGTCTGCAAAGGGGGTAGGAACGTGTACCCCCCTGCTTGTTTATGTACCACATAACTGTGGTGTTGTCTGTCTTGATCATTAGTTGTCCTGGATGAAGGTGGTCCTTGAAGGCTGTCAGTGCATTCTGTACAGCGAATATCTCTTTCTGATTGATATGTAGGTGCATTTGATTTGGGCTCCATTTGCACTGAATGCACTTTCCTGCCAGATGAGCCCTCCAAGCATAGTCTGATGCATCTGTAGTTAGGGTTTGGGTGGCAGGGGTTGGAGTGAATGGCAGTCCCTTGTTTTGGTGGCAGGTCTCTGCCCACCATATGAACTCTAGTTGCAGGCAACGTACAATAGGAATCATTGTTTCCAGGCTGTGACAATGTTGACTCCATAAACTTTTTAAGTACCACTGAAGTTTTCTCATATGCAGTCTTGCATATGTAATTAGAAGAATGCAGGAGGCCATGAACCCAAAGGCTTGCAGAATTTGTCTTGCAGATAGCAGGGCTTTTGTGGCCACCTGTTTGAAGTAAGTCACCAATTGAATTTGCTTTTCTAGCATAAGGTAAGTCATCTGGGCAGTTGTACTCAAGCTTGCACCCAGGAATGTAATTTTTTGAGAGGGTACCAGTTGTGATTTCTTTTCGTTTATGGTGTACCCTAGACAAGTTAGAACCCTTTTTACAAACGCCAGATGCTTTAGAAGAATGTCCTTGTTTTCTGCCTGAATTAGACAATCGTCCAGGTATGGATATATTTGAATATTTCTTTGCCTGCAAAATGCAATTACTGGTGCCAGGCACTTTGTGAAGACCCTGGCCACAGTAGATAAGCCAAAGGGCAGTGCAGAGAACTGGTAATGCAAGTAGCCTGCTTTGAAGCGGAGGTATCTTCTGCAAGAATCCCCGATTGGGATATGCAGGTAAGCCTCTTTTAAGTCTAGAGTTACCAACCAGGCATCTTTGCCTAGCATAGGTAGTAACTGTTGAGTCAGCATCTTGAATTTTGGAATGTCCAGAAATGTGTTTAGAGTGGATAAGTCCAGAACTGGACACCATAATTTGTTTTTTCTGGGTACCAGGAAAAGTCTTGAATAGAAACCTTGTCCCTTTTCCTCTTCTGGTACTGATTGAATAGCCTCCATTGTTCATGAGGGACAGAACTTGTTTCTGGGCCTCTGCTCACTGATTTGGGGGCAGATCTGGCAATCAGTTTGGGATTGGCAACGTGTGGAAATGAAATCTGTATCCATGGGATACTATATTTAAAACCCATTTGTCCTGGGTAATAAGTTGCCAGTTTCGTGCATGAAGTGCCAGTTTCCCCCCCAAAGGGGCGGCAAAAAGGTAAGTGCTTGGTGATTGTAGAGGGAAGTCATTGAGACTCTTTACCATAGGGAGGTGCCTTATTGTTTCCAGATTTGGAGGCGGAGGCACCCCATTGTTTTGTTCTAAAAGTTCCTTATGACTGAAACCTGGAGCCTTTGGAATGTCTTGATTTGACTTGAGCGGCTCTCGAGGGGACTGGAAAGGACCAGTTCTTAGTAGGCCAGTGCCTACTAAATCTTGGAGGTTGCACTTGTAAGAAATCTTTCACAGTTTGCATAGATTTAGCTTTATCTTCCATCTTTTTTAACACTTCTTCAGCCTTATTACCAAAGAGACAATCATGTTGTAAAGGAGCATCTAACAATTTTGCTTTAACATGGTCAGGCAGAGTTTGCTCTTTGAGCCAAGCATGCCTTCGTAGCACAGATCCAGTTACAGCAGCCCTGCAATAGGCCTCCAAGGAATCAAAACCACATTGCAAAGTATGTTTTCCAACGTGTTCAGCCAAATGTAATAAATCCTGCAAATCTTTACTTTCCACACAGTCAGAGATTAACATCATTTTCTGTTTAAGTAATCCCATGATATGCTGTTGATATTTAAGCATATGAAATTAATAGTTTAAAGTCCTGATTGCCAAGGTTGCAGACATGTAAACCTGTTTACCCCCATCTATCCAGCGCCCTGGAATCTCTATCAGAAGGGGTAGGATTTTTAGCAGTAGAGGCCTTAATGCCCTTGGGACACAGAGAAATGGTTTCAGGATCAGCAATACGATTTCTGAAAAGGAAATTGTGGGAGTCAGGAACCCTATAGTATCGGTCTGGCTTACAAGGAGCTGGAGGCAGAGAATCAGGAGTCGTACTACATTCTGAAAAAACATCCTCAACAATGTCTATAACAGGAGGTATAGCCAAAGGCCTATGCTGAGGAAGAAGAAGAAAATTCCTAAGTCTCTTTTTAGATTCAGAAAAATCCTGACTTTTCCAGTGAAAATGTTCCCTTAAGGTATGTAAAGTTTCCCCAAAAGAAAAATCCTCAGGGGGAGAAGCAGAAGGAATGGAATCTTCTGCATCAGAGTATTCATCAGTAGGAATAGACAAATCCTGTTCATTAGAAGAGTCAGAAGAAACAGAATCCTGTTCAGAAGATTCATAATCAATGTCTTGCCTAGGCCTCTTAGAAGAAGGGGGTTGGCTACCCCTGATGAGAGTAATTAAATCTTTAGCCATTTTGATAATTTGTTTTTAGATTTTGGCCTTAGTTTTGAAGATGGCGTCGGTCTAATATATAAATCTGTAGACCTGAAAACACCCTCAGAAGCCAGTGCCTGCACAGCGGCTCTGGACCCATCTAAGGTAGAGACATCCGCGGGTTCCATAATCGAAGCATCTTGCAGCATACCGGACTCTGAATGGGTCTCAGTAGAGGCCTGCGAATCAGAAGTAGCGGGTATCAGGGGCTGCAAAAGCGCCTCATTGAGTACCGGCGAACTGGCAACAGGCTTAGGAGAAGTGTCGTCGTCAGTTTTGGACCTTGACGGTCTGTCTCTGTCTTTTTCTTTGCATTTTTTAGGTATTCCGGTAGTCGGATTGCTAACCGACGACATTTCTGGATAATTAAATCTTGAGCCAAAATATTTAGAAGCAAAAATATACCGACGTTTAATCGTGCATTGATTAAATTTAGCACAAAACCGACAGCAAGGCACGTTGTGGTCAGGGCCTAGGCAAGGAATACAGTAAAAATGAAAATCTTTATGAAGTATTTGCTTCCCACAAGTTGTTGTTGTGTCATTCGGCTTTTCCCGGTTAGGGGTCGCCACAGCGGAACTCCGGTCCGCTAAAGATTGACAGTAGATTTTTACATGCCGAGTTGCTGGCCCTGACGCACAACCTTCAACAAAGGTACGCCCATTCACGCATGTCTCCACACAGGAGAGACTCTAGCTGAGAATCGAACAGGACAACGTCTTACTGTGAGGCAACAACGCTACCGCAGCACCACCACTACAGCTTCCCACAAGTAATGCAATTATCAACTTAGACATCGGTAAGGAGCAAGAAAAAGTTTCCCCAATGGGGTACTTAGCTTTTAGTTGAAGACTTCGGTTCTGAAACTCAAAAATGAAAATGTCAGGAGACGGCCGACTGACACTTGCAAACTGCTTCTGCTTCGGACACCGCGCAGCAAGAAAGACTGATATAATGGCGTCGGCTGCATGTTTTATACCCCTGACGATCTGACGTCATGGAAGAATGGACAGCAACCAACGCAAGACCCATGACTTTGTTAATCAGGCCGACTGAGGGCAACCTGCCAGCAGATTACCCAAATGTTAATGACTGCAACAGTGAAACACAAAGAACATCTTTTAAAGTGTTGAGATCCTGCCCTGAAGCAGAGATATTTTCTGCATGATTCCCTGATAGGCTCTTTTACATCCAGGGTGGCTAGCCCAGCGTCCTTGGACAGCATGGGTAGCAGCTGCTGGAGGGTGAGCATTTTGAATTTTGGGATCACCAGGAAGGTGTTTAGAATGGATAGACTGAGGATGGGGTGCCAGGTGCCCTCTTTTCTGGGCACCAGAAAAAGTCTGGAGTAGAAGCCTTGGCCTATCTGTTCTGCAGGAATGTGCCCTACTGCCCTCAAAGAGAGCAGGGAATGGATTTGCTTTTGAGCCTCTGCCCACTGATTTGGTAGTAGATCTGGGAACCCTTTTTGGGTTGGAAGGGTGTGGAAGGAGAATTTTTATCCCTGAGACACAATGTTCAGAACCCACTGGTCCTTGGTAATGGTGGCCCAGGTGCTTGAGTGAAAGGAGAGTTTTCCTCCTAGGGGTAAGTGAAGGTGGGCAGAGGGGAGGTCGGGAGGAGGTGAGTCACTGTGAGTTCTTACCATAAGGGGGTGTCTTAGAACTCTCTGGTTTTGAAGTGGAGGTAGCCCACTGCTTAGATCTCTGCATTCCCTGGGGCTGCTGTCTAGGGGGTCTGTTTCCATGGGGCCTAGGCTGGGCCTGTTTACTCAGAACAGGAAAGGGCCAGTGCTTGGAGGAAAAATGCCTGCTGAACCTAAGGGACTGGACCTGTAAGAAATCTTTAACTGTTTGCATAGATTTTGCTTTTTCTTCCATCTTTTTTAAGACCTCTTCTGCCTTAGTGCCAAATAAGTTATCTTTGTGCAAGGGTGCATCCAACAATTTAGATTTCATATGATCTGGGTGGGTTGTTCCTTAAGCCATGCATGTGTTCTAATGACAGATCCAGTGACTGCTGCCCTGCAATTAGCTTCTAGGGCATCAAAACCACAGTGCAAAGTGTGTTTAGTTACTTGACTTGCAAAATTAATTAAGTCTTGTAAATCGTTAGATTCTGCCCAAGCAGGAAAGGAAGACATTTTTTGTTTAAGTTGTTCCAAGGTATGTTGCTGATATTTAAGCATATGGAACTGACAATTTAGTGCCCTGAAAGCAAGAGTAGCTGAGGTGTATACTTTTTTACCCCATCTGTCCAATGCTCAGGAATCCCTGTCTGAGGGGATGGGATTCTTAGCAGAGGTTGCTTTAATCCCTTTTGGCCCTTGAGAAATGACCTCAGGGTCAGCTGTTGCATTTTTGAAAAGATATTTGTGTGAGTCAGGGACTCTGTAGACCTGCCTGGTTTTCTGGGAGCAAGAGGTAGGGTGTCAGGAGTCAAGCTGGATTCAAGGAAAACATCATCCACCACATCCAGGACTGGGGGGATGGCCAAGGGTCTGTGTTGCAGAAGATCTAGGAATTCCCTGAGTCTCTTTTTAGACTGAGGGTAGTCCTGACTCTCCCATTGGAAATGCTCCGTTAAAGTATGCAGGGTTTCCCCAAAGGAAAAATACTCTGGGGAGAGGCTGAAGGAACTGATTTCCTCTGCATCAGAATCCTCATAAGTGGAGATGGGCTGCATGTCTTCATAGTCAGATGCATCAGATTCATCTAACTCTTGTTCAGACAAATCTACTGGGGACAGATCTCTTTCTTTCTGAGGGGGTAAGCTTGGCTTCCCCTGATCAGCATGATAAGGTCTTCTGCCATTTTAAGCATTTGAGACTGAGGCAAGGAAGCAGGTGCCTGAGACTGGGTAGTCAGTTTCTTGGGTGTGGTTCGAACCCTGGGCCTAAGGAACTCGGTTGTTTTAGAAAGAACGGTAGTCACAAAAGAAGACATCGGTGGTTTGTGTTGAGATTCAGTGGTGGAAAGGACTTTCTCGGAAGCCGGTGCCTGCTCAGTGGCTCTGGACCCATCCAAGGTAGAGACGACCGCAGGATCTTTAGAAGAAGAAAAGTTTTGTGGCATACCGGACTCCGAAAGGGTCTCTGTAGCGGCCTGCGAATCAACTGAAGTGGGCATCAGGGGCTGCAAAAGCACCTGAGTACCGGAGTACTGACGACTAGCTTAACAGAAATGGCGCCAGAAGGTTTGGACGTATGTGGTCTGTCTCTGTCTTTATCTTTTACATTTTTTCAGAAGATCTGCTGTTGGATGGCTTTCCGAAGCCAAATCAGAATTAGAGGACTGAAAACGAAAACATCTGGCTACAATAAGGACCCGACGATGAATAGTTCTGGCATTAAACAAAGCACAGAAGCAACAATGGGGGACGTCGTGGTATGGGCCTAGACAAGTGATGCAGTAAGAGTGGAAGTCTTGGTGTGGTATTTGCTTTCCATGGGCGAGACAATTATCAACTATTTCTGACATCAGTTAGTGCTAGAAAAAAGGATCCCCAATGGGGTACTTAGCTTTAGAAGACTTCAACTTCAATTCGGAAATGAAACACAGGTAGCGGCCGACCGGCACTCGTGTGAACTGCTTCTGCTTCGGGCTCCACAGCAAGAAAGACTGGTGTAATGGCGTTGGCTGCCTTACTTTATACCACTGACGACCTGAAGTCAGTCCTCAAGCGACAGCAACCGATGCAGAAATACTAAGTTTCTGGTATTTGGGCCAGCTGAGGGCTACCCCTGGCAAGGATAACTCAAATGTGATGACGGCAACAGTGAAACACGAAGAACATCAGCTGGAGCAGAACCACCTGCATTTGAGATGTTCTCTGGTTTTAGTTTTAAATGTTATTGAAGGGCAGACTGGATAGGCAATCTGTTTTTTTCTACCATCACACACATATATATATATATATATATATATATATATATATATATATATATATATATATATATATATATATATGTATGTATGTGAAATGTCAGCTACTTTGCTCACGTATAAAAGCCACCCCTACATAAAACAGAAAGCATAGCAGACTATATCTTTAACAACCACACAAACAGTTTGAGGGCTGTAGGAGCTAAGTGAATGAAGCTCTAATGCACTATCAGAATGAAAACAACAGATGAAACAGATTACCAGTGACAAGAGAGTAGGAATCAAAGGGAGAAAATAGAATCATGACTGTGTGGGCCAAAAGGTGACTGCATAGCTATGTGAAATATTCTGGTAATGTGAAGGAAAAGATGTACAAGCACAGAAATGCAAGTTTCTAACCAGAACAAAAGCTTCTTCAGGAATGATCAGCAGTGATTGTTTATAACACTACAGGGGAAGCAAGTGACAGATGAAAGATTAAAAGAAATTTATACCCAGTCTGCCCAATCCAGCATAATTTCCCTCAAAACTGAGTTTCTACCACTTACAATGGTAGTCATCCTGGCTTACTAGGAAAAAACTACTCCCACTCTGCACTAGCCTGCAGCTTGGACTGTTCAAATCAAAACATGGTTCTACACCAGTCCCTCATGGAGAGTGACTGAAGACAGGGACTCCAGGATGATGAACCTTCTGTACTGCTGATGCAGAGTTGCACTCTTGCCTACTCCTGCACTTTCATGCCTTACAATTTATACATGCAACTTTCATTTACATCTTGCATGTGTGGTATTACCACTAAGGGCCTGCTAACAACCTGCTCCTCATTAATCCTCATTAGTATACAACCAGTCTGCCAAAAAGGTGTCCGCATCAAGTCCTTTCCTGAAATGACTGGAAAAAAATCCCTTCTCCGAGGTTTGGATCCTTCTCCCATTAACCCAGTTCTTCATGCTGACTCAGTCTTTAAAGCTGTCTTCAGTTGGATGTAGTTTTTTTCCAAAGGTTATAAGACTAATTGTCTAAATGAATGTAAGCAAAAGTGGGACAAGCAATGACAAAATACTGCCCAGCACTCTTGACAAAAACCTCAGAGTTTTCAATAATGGCCATTTGTGAGAAACTGGGCATGAGGCCACGGTGGTGCAGCGGTTAGCGTTGTCGCCTCACAGCAAGAGGCTCTCCAGTTTGATTCTCGGCTGCTGCGCCTTCTGTGTGGAGTCTGCATGTCCTCCCTGCAGTTGACTGAATTTAAAGACATGTAGGTAGGTGCGGGCGTGTGTGGGTGTGCCTTCTTTGAAGGTTGGGTGCCGGGCTGGCAACTCGACACCGTAAAAATTCACTGCCAATCATTAGCGGACAGGAGTTCTGCTGTGGTGACACCTAACTGGCAAAAGCCGAAAGACAGTTTTGGTGAGAAACTGGGCATGTTTGGCTTCACCCCTGGAGGGGGAAATTAATGAAAAGTAGCTGAAACACTAAGTCTGTTGGTGACACAAAACTGTCATTCAATGATTTCCTCAAGAGGTGCAAAGTCCTTGTTACTGCAGAACTCTGTGAACATTCATATTAACAGACAGAAGTGGAGTCTGTCCTCTAACGAACTGAAAGCTCCTAGGATGCAGCTGGCTTAAAAAAAAAAGTGATACGAACTGAAGGGCCATTACCATACTCTCAAAGCCTCTAAACACATACGGTAAGAAAACATTCCAGTTTGCTGATGTATCAGATAACAGCCATGTTGTCTGAATGAACCAATATGACTCCCTGAGACAGGGAATCTTGAAAGGCAAGCAGTGACAAAGATCTGCAGTCATGTCTTTCATGCATATGTAAAGGGTAGACTCCAGAGATGACCAAACACCCTGAACCATCTGTCTTTTTTACTTTTTCTCCTACCCTACACAGGGGACACATCTGTGGAGGCTGATGCCCCAAAATGTCTGCGACTAAAATGAAATTTCAGAACAAACATTAGAGGGATCTAGCCATCATTGTAGAGGTAAATGACAATCTCTGGAGATTCAAACTGGAAAGGAAAGAAGGTCAAGATTCAGAGAACACTAAGCAATAGGCAAGATTCAGAGAAGTGGACCTAAACTTCCCACTGAAATATCTTCATAGGGAACCCGCCAAAAGGATGCATAACTGAAGTTGTTAAAAGACAATGTTCTGAGATAAAAATCTCTGCTGTTACAGACTGAGCTGAGTGACAGTGGAAAGAGAAAACTACCTGCAGCAGAGACTTGACAAAGGGAAGTGTCTAAGCATTTTCCTATCAAAGCCAAAGACTGAAATGGAAACAACAGACTTTGTATGGTTCACTCTTACCCTGCAGTGAAATGAACAGATGGAACACAGACCCCTTTAAGTTCAAAAATACTTCATTAATACACAAAGACACAACTGAGGAACATGATGAAGGCAGAAATGACACACTGCTAGAGTCCTAAACTAGTAAAGGCTGTCTCTGTCCTAGACCCACAGGTACCTCCTGGGGTCTCTGGCGATTTTGATGTGAAGCTATGTGTCTTGAAGGTCCACAGAGAACATCTACCTCCTCTGAAAGACAAGGAAAAAAAACATACTCTGATTATTCAAAGGTTTCTTCAGGGATAAAGGTGGTTCGGCCATTGAAGTATAATATGGGCAGGAGGTAATTTGTCTTCTTGGCATCAAAAGGAATATGGAATACACTTCTAAGCCCTTCTTTTCTAATGGGCTTAATGGACAGATCTTTTCCTTAAGAGGGTTAACAAACTTTTCCCTGCCATTTGCTTTTGATGAGGTGGGATGTCCAGCAAAGGTAACTGGAGAACAGAGAGAAAGGGGATAGTAAATACTCTATGTATTACTTCCCTAACCTACATGACCTTAGAAAATTTTTTCCAAGCTTTCAAGTGGAGAGAAAATGACCTCAACTATGTCCATAGTGGAAAAGTCAGGCAACATTCTCAGAACTGTTGCTGCTGTCAACCCTGGGGTAAAACATGGCCTCTTGGGGATCTCAAAAAACCCTGCTTTTTGTTTCACAACTTTATGGAATGCTACACAGAGGGGGGACTCTCTCTTTCTAGCCCTTTCCTGTTGCTACTAGTCTTGATGCTGTATGCCATAACTGAACCATATGCGTTACTGGCTTTTCTGTATTCAGTTAAACATGTTATGCAAGGTGGAATTGTTTACTACAGCAGTAAGAGTTCTTTTCTATTTTTCCATATTTTTAAGATTGTTGAACTTCCTTTCCCAAAAGGGAAGGTCTAATAAATGCATAGTCTAGAAATGCTGCCTTAGTGTCTTTGGTAAAACCTGTAAGATACAACCAGATGTGCCAGGGTAAAGCAATGTTTGAACCTGCTCAACCAGTGCCTTTTGCTATGTTATACAAGATGTAGACAATAAGGTACCCATGTTTGAGGGCGTAGAGGTCTAGGTCTTCAACTTTTAACTTTTTGCTCACTGACTAAACTCCTTAACACTTCTCTTCAGAGAAGTTGCGTAGGCAGCTTAAAATCTTTGTTCCCGAGTCCTAACAAAAGGATCAGCCTACTTCTCACAGTCAACATGGGATAGAAATATCAAGGGTAAGGACCAGGGCATATCCAGCTGGTGTCCACAATACGAGGCTGCTCCATAGTTACAACAGTGCTGGTACAGTACCTGACCAAAGTAGCTAAAGCATCCTCCTTAATAGTTTCTGGAGCAGAAGTATCCACCACACTAGACTTAATTGGAACACAACAGAATCCTCTAAAAAGCACAGATATTAACCTCTGAATTTTAGTAAGGAAAGTAGTTTTAGATCCCTCTTCTGAACAGATTAGACATGACTAAAAGACAGCAACCTGTGAAGAGATAGACGGTTCACCTTCACCATATTTGGCCTCAGATTAAGCACCAGACAAAGCCTGACAAGTAAAGGAACCTTACTTTTTTTGTAACATCTTTCATGTTACTTCACTAAGTTTTGTATTGTTAAAACTAAAGGTGTTATGTGCTTCACCTAAGCAAAGTGAAAAATGAACATACCTGTTGAGTGGAATTTTCCAACCTCAGTCACACTTCTTGGACTTGTGAAACAAATGAGATTAAGCCCAATGGTTCAGAAAGTACAGAATGTTACTTTCCGACAGAAAAGTTTAATAAAATAGTAATCACTTGACTAAAAGAAGAGTAACAAGTGGAAGGTAAATGAGACAGTCGTACAATAGAACAATTTACTACAAATATCTCAACAGGTAGCCAAGGCCATTTTTTTCTAACCAATTTCTACAGCAGCAAAGGACTAGACAGCATGGCATACAAAAAGCATGACAGGAAGGGGAGGGGGTGAGGGAGTTCCAAGTAGTTTTATTTACCATGTTGTCCTAATTCCTGTGATACAGGTCCTAGAGCTTACCAAAGATGGGCATCCTCTTATCAGATCAAGGGATCTGAAAGAAGAAAGTGCTTTGAAAGGCAGAACTAGACAAAACTGAAATATGGTGAAAAATGAGAAGGTATGCAGGAAAGAAGATAAATGGTCTGACTGAAGAAAACAGGATCATAATAAATGATAAAGGCTAGATAAGAACATGTACTGTATGAAGGAAAGAAAAAATTTGAAAGAAGGAAAAAAAAATAGAAGAATAAAACATGGGAGTAATTATTACATATAGAGATAGCGGACAGAAGGGAGAGAGGTGTCAAGGTTGACAAGGAGGTAGCAGAAACAGAAATGGTAGCCAAAGAAGCAAGACAAATGGGAGGATGGGTGAAAGGTGGCAAGCCTGCAAAAAATGGCTGCTCTAAGCATTATGAAACCAACAACACAGGCAATACACACGTGGCATTATAGCTTTAGGAAACTCTGAAAAAGGGAAAATAGGATAAGATAGGAAGTACTGAAGATGTAGAATAGTAAGTGTGCTCCTAAATCCACATTATGGGAACACAAATAGGTAAAAAGCATAAAGGAAGAAACATAAAAGAAAAATATGACACATGACTATAAAGAACAGATGGGAGTTGTGCACATTTAATCTGGACAGTAACCATGAAAGGAAAGAAATGCTGCTTGTAGCTTGTGGAGTAAAAAAAATTACAAAGCAGCTACATAGAAATGAAAGTAACAAAGAAACCTAAAGAAATGAAGTTCAGTAAAGCCAGGATCAGAAGATTGAAAGAGAACTAAAGATACAAGGGGGAGGGGAGAAGAAAGCTGCAGAAATATGTGCAAAGTTGAAGCAAGACACACCTTGGACCCAAGCTAGAAAAAAAAGAGTTACTGATTTGTGGATTGAATGCATCACTGATGCTGAAAGCCATGTAGTTGATAGCCTAACAACTTCCAGGGTCTCACAAAGTCTCAGTGAAGGTGCCATACTAACACAATTCACCCAGACTAGGAAGCAAGAGTTTGGGAAAGCGTCGGAAGCACAGGATCGTATTTTTGTAATAAAACCTTTTCCTCCAGTCACATCAACAGAGAGAGTATGCACATGTGTATCCAGAAACTTAAATGGACAGACCAATGCACGTGCATGGAGCCCTGTCCATTAACTCTTCCATGCCTATAGCACTACTTGATTAAATCCTTGGCTTGTAACTTCACTCACACTGTGTGGAGCCTGGAAAGGGTTTACACATGCATAAACGCAGTCATTGAGTTCACATCTGTGCATGTCTTATACAAAAAAAAAAAAAAAAAAAAGTGCCACCGCTGAAAAAAATGAAGCAAAATTGTATTATTTTGGTGTACATGGACTGCTGCAATACAGTACAGCCATTTCATAGGGCAGTATGCATTACTCCTGCCCTCAAAGCAGCCCAAGCACATCTGCTGGCTAAATTTATTTTCTGTTTAAAGTTTTACTTTGTAAGTTATCCCCCCCCCTTTTTCAGAGGTAACCCAAGTGCTGGTCTGTTAGATTACACATCCTTGTCTAACATTGCTATTGGTTGCTGCACAGTGGTATCTGACATCACCGTGCAGCAACCAATCGGAATGTCAGAATCTGTCATTGCAAGTACTCCCTGTTCCTTTAAGGGTCCTCCTCACCAGGCTACTCAGTGTGCCATTTTCTTTCTCTCTGCTACCATGTTTGAGCCTAGAAGAGTTTTTGGGCGAGTTTTAAAAGTTATGCTGATGCAAAACAAGTAACGTCCGATGAATGTTTTGAGTTT